>NC_090398.1:33110693-33371342 GCF_036365525.1 Heterodontus francisci
CGAAACATAAGATTCTCGGATGGCTTGAGGGAGTAGATGCAGAGAGGGTGTTACCCCTCATGGGGGAATTTAGAAATAAGGGGCACAGTTTTCGAATAAGGGATCCCCCTCCCCATTTAACACGGAAATGAGGGGGAATTTCTTCTCTCAGAGTGTCGTAAATTATTGCAATTCTCTACACCAGAGAGCAGCGGAGACTGGGTTGTTGAATATATTCAAGTCTGACTTTCATAGATTTTTGATCGACAAGGGAGTCGAGTGTTTTTCTTTGGAGGGCGGCGGGACAGGCAGGAAAGACTAGTTGAGGCCACAATCCGATCAGCCAAGATCCTACTGAATGGCCTGTTCCTATCCCTTTTGTCCCTCTGTCCTTGTACTGTTCCTAATGACATACAATGTGGAAGTCGATAGAGATAGCATGTATAGACACATTCCTATTCTCCATGCTAGTCGCCTGTTCACAGAACTCAACTAGGTTCGTCAGAAATGAACTACCCTTCTTAAATTTTGATCAGCTCATTCTGTCCAAGTGCTCAGTTACTCTCTCGCGATGGATGTGAAATTGACAGTTATGTCATTTCTGGTTACTCGTTCTCCACTCCATCAGTAATAGGGCAGTATTGATAACTTTCAGAGCTACATTCTCAATCTGAAACGAGAGAGGTTCAAATATTATGAGTAATGCGTCTGGAATTTCCTCACCTATTTATTTTACTACTCTAATGTGAAAATTATCAGTTCTTGGAGGTAGGTTTACTTTAAATCCCATTATTTTTTTCCATTCACTTTTAGTTGATAAGTCCATTTGACTTATTTTAAGGTTCTTTTTACCGCTGTCATATTGTCTTTCTCATCTACTGTGAAAGCAGATAGAAAGTACTCTTTAAATTAAAAAAAACCTCGCAATTCCTTATTGTCCATCTGTCTTTAGTAACCAGATATCCCCATTTCCCACTCTATCTCTCTTAACATAGTTATATAAAAATACTTGTTGTTGGTTTATTCTATCCCTTGAAGTGTTTTTTTTCATTCTTCTTTCTGCAACTCGTATTACTTTCTTTGCACGCCTTTTTTGTTCATCTCTTTCAAGCATACAGGGCTATGGGCCAAGTGTGGGGATATGGGATTGGAATAATTGGGTGCTGGATGGCTGGCACAGACACGATGGGTCGAAGGACCTGTTTCTGTGATATATAACTCTATGACTCTGAGCTTTCTCAGTCGTCCTTGCTATTAGTAAGCAGTTTCTATCAGGGGGATACAGTCGCCTACCTCCTTTGTTGTTCATGGTTGCTTAATCATACAAGTGAGAAATTGCCTTTTACAGGTATGTACTTATTTTGTTACATACCAAATAATTATTGAATACTGCTGATTCTGAGGCTGCATGATTGCCTATTAATAGTTCAGTCCAGTTTATTGTAGTCAATTGATTTCTTCGATGCTTTCTAAGTTTTCCCTAGTTAAATTCAATACATTTTTGAGATGTCTTTTTTCTTTTCCTACCTAAGACTAAATGTAATCATAATTCAATTTCATCTGTCATCAGCAAATATAGTATAACCTTTTCCTTTACTGGCTCTGAAACATACTTCCCAAGATAAATGGGCCTGAATTCATCCAAGAAATTCGTATCCATTTCTCATTGAGCAGTTCTGCCTCTCTATATCATGTGAAAATTAAAGTCCCTTATTATACCCTCAATATTCCAAGCTATATGGATACCTGCTCTATGTATTTATACATGTGATGCAGAAAAGGCTAAGTAAAGTATAGGATTGTATTATTGTTTAAGCAGAATCATCTTTATATGTGTTTTACATTGATAACATGTCAGTTTATGGAATCTGTCTGCGTATATTTCTTTTAACAACTGATTGAATACATTCAGCGAGAATGATCCAACTGCAGTTCAGTATCTTGCCAGATATAGTAAAGAAGTAACAGTGTAAAGTATATACTATTTGGTGATATGTACTTCAATATTTGACCAGTCACAGCCACCTCCACTGATGCTAGCCACTGTTTAAACTTTCACATCCATTGTATAAATTTCATTGAAAGAAAGAAACACAATTCTAGTTTAGTACTTCTTTTAAAGTTAAGTTTTTCAAATCCTGTTACTGTAAACGAACTTTAAGACATAAGAGGATATGAGCAGGGGTCGGCCATTCAGCCCCTCGATCCTGCTTCGCCATTCAATGAGATGTTTAGTTTTTAGTTTAGTTTAGAGATACAGCACTGAAACAGGCCCTTCGGCCCACCGCGTCTGTGCCGACCATCAACAACCCATTTATATACTAATCCTACACTAATCCCATATTCCTACCACATCCCCACCTGTCCCTATATTTTCCCTACCACCTACCTATACTAGGGGAAATTTATAATGGCCAATTTACCCATCAACCTGCTAGTCTTTGGCATGTGGGAGGAAAGCGGAGCACCCAGAGGAAACCCACGCAGACACAGGGAGAACTTGCCAACTCCACACAGGCAGTACCCAGAATTGAACCCGGGTCGCTGGAGCTGTGAGGCTGCGGTGCTAACCACTGCGCCACCCTAAATGATCGCTGACTTTCTCCCTCAGCTGCACCTTCCCACCATATCCCTTGATTTCCTAAATCAGTTGATTTACCAGGATATCGCTTCTGAAATAAATATCATTGAAGGAGTTGGCGACCAGTGCGAAACAGTTAATAACAGATAATATGTCATTTCTATTAGGTGCCAACCAATCATTGCAAGGAGACCAAAGTGCTTTGGCCCGTGAAGGACAGGATAATCCAACGGGTAAGCAATATCCTTGACCGTTAACATAAGTAATCTGATTCATAAACTGTAACAAAATATTTCAATGTAAGGAGTTTCAACGTGTCTGTAAAATTAACAATGAAGATAAATTATCGCATCCAAACTGACTCAATTCTGTAGGTTAAAAAGGAGACTGCACAGTGCATATAAAAATCAGCAGGAATATCAAAAGTGACTTATTAACAGTGTCAAGAAGCGAATTTAGATATTATGTTTTTCGCTACTTAATTGCAATTGCTAAACTATCAGTTGTGCAAGTATTTAAGGAAGTCAAATCGAAAGTATACGTTAAATCGAAGGGAGAGAAACGACCACAACAATAAGTTCGACATTTCCTTTTAACTTCCAGATTTAGGCGTTGAAGTGCGTCCTAAAGAAGTCTCACGCAGACAGAATAAGCGCCCGTCATGTACTTCCACGGTTAAACGTGACAGCGGAGTACAGGGATTTTCTGACCTCGAGAAACAAGACTACTTTAGGAAGATTTTTGGAAATGAAAAAAATGCGGCCAAAGCTTTCAAACACGTGGAGCAGAATGGTATCTTGTACAGCCTGTGTGCAAGTCCCTCCTACTGTGCAATTATCTGTGCATCTTTAGTACCATTCTTTACACACCACGGTCGAAGCGAGGGGAAACCTCCAGTGACCATCACCCACCTGCTATCAATTTACTTCTGCAACGCGCTAAGAACCCATTGCAGTCAAATCAAAGACAAGAGTCAGTTACTGAGGAAAATCGGTGAATTCGCCATGTTCGAAGTTGGCGGCTTTCGCCAGAAATTCCGACAGTCAGATTTTCAATCCTCGACTCCGGCGGGAATTATAGAGAAGGATCACTCTGCTACCGGAGTTACACACACATTTCCTCAACCGCCAGTTCAGGATTTTATGGCCGCAGTTCGACAGTTTCTGACGACAGACCCCAAAGATCTCGTAACGCTCATAGAAAAACATTACAGCGAGAAAGAAGGCCAACCTGTGGCATTTCTACGCTTTCTTTTTGGTCTTTGTTCAGCAATTTCATCTCATTTGCTTGAGGAATTCTCGGGCCCATTCCCAGGTGAAAGCACTTGCCAATTAATTAGGTTCCTTAAATCGAGGATCGAAGTCGATATTCAAAGTATGAACAGTGAACAGAGCAAAATAGACCTTTTGAACACTTTATACTACCTGTATGAATCTCAAAATGAAGAACTAGCCAGGGCTACGGTGGGCTCTGCGAAACAACTTGCATTCGGAGGCTGGAACCCTCTAAAATTGACCCCCACGGATTGTATTGCTGTTACGGTCGGGTTAGAATTATGTGACACTGTGGAGGAGCTCAATCTCAACCGATGTCATGTCGAAGATGACGGAATGCGTCGTTTATTACCTGTGTTACATAAGTGTAAAGTACTAAGGTATTGTCATTTGCTGTTAATTTAGGTGTCACACATTGTTATAAATTATACCGAGGAAGGTTAACCCTATTCCGTGCTGTAAACGTCTATGGATTCATGTACTGCACAAAACATTTTCAATGCGCTAGACTTTCCTGGACTACAACCCGAAACTAACAAACATGGTCTATTTTTTTTAATGGACCACTTCAGGTGGGTCAGGAATCGCCATAGTTAAAACAATGATTTTTATAAGCAAACAAAATTCACTCGTCCAACGAGCACGTCATCACTTTATGGGTCTCAGCCAAACTTGAACTCTTTCTCACTGTGGCCCCAGACACCGATTATGATCACGGGCAAGGTTATGCCACAGAAGGAGGCCATTCAGCCCATGGAGTCTGCCCCGGCTGAAAAAAAAAAGAACCAGCCGCCCAATCTAATCTGACCTTTCAGCATCTGGTCTGTCGCCTTGCAGGTGACAGGACTTCAGATGCACCTTTTAAACGAGTTGAGGGCTTCTGCCTCCACCCCCGATACGGGCCATGATTTCCAGACACCTCTGGGTGAAAAAATATAATGTCTAATTCAAAATATTCTAATTGAATGTAATCAGGGGCTTTAAAGCCTTTTATCAGAAAAAAATATACTTAATATTCGTCTTGACTCCAAACTTCCCCCCTGCTTGATACTTCAAGCGTTCGCCAGAAGGAATAATTTGCTCTTGTCACTTCCGCAAATTTTCTTCATCGTCTGATGTACTGCCAGTAATCCACACCAATTCAATCTTATTAAACTCTCGTCTGCACAAAACACTCATTAAATGCATTGCATTCTTCTGTAATTTGGAGTAGTAACTGTAACGAATGCCATTTTAACGATGTAGATCGATCATCGACAAGTTGGCGGCAGTTTTGTACAATTTCTCCGACGTCACGTTTATCAAAAAAGAAAGAAACAACGCCCCTAAGGCTACATTGCATCTCCATGTGGCTACAATTAACATTCAACACAAATAACAATGTTATAGTCATCTATGGAATATTTACTCAGAAGATTGATTTTCTTTTCTGTATAATGTTTCAAATCAAATTAGCAATGAACGGTTGTTTTTGCAGTAGAATTTCATTAAATGTTACTCTTTTTCTATCATTCTGTAGGCTAAACGAGAACAAGTTGGGCGATTCCATATCTAAAGGATTGTTTGCCACACTGAGTAGACCAGACTGCAAAATACGTACACTGGAGTAAGGCGAGCTCTTTGTCACATTATTCAATAGAATTTTCTTCTCCATACTTTTTCTATTTGCCTACTGAATTAGTCTCAATTGGTCAAACTGTCGCCTCCGAATCAAAAAAGCTGTGAATTCAAACATCACCGAGGACGATGAGCTCAGCACGGCACGGACTCGATGGGCCTGTTGGATAACTCTTATCACCAAGCTGAGAATGTGCTGTTTTGTAGAAAATGCGCATTTGAGATTGGACCAAAACCAAACCTCCTCCCCCCCACCCCCGCTCCCCGCCTGTCCCAACTGTGGAAGAAAACCCTGTCGATCCTGTGCTAGTCTTTTCTCAGAAAAAAGACAGATCTTCCGAGAACGCCGGTTAGCATTTAGCCCTCAACTGACATGTAGGTTATCACTCATCATGTAATTTTGCGATTTTTTTTTTGCCGATGTAACAATGTGACTCCAGTTCAGATGTAACTCATGGGTGGGAAAAACATTATTCAATTGGCATTCATATGGAGGGTTTTGTTTGCGACGTCACAAAGCAGTTCCCAGTGACCAAATTCTTTCTCTTTCTTTGTATGTTTTTTCACTAGTTAAGCATGGTGTGTTTTGAAGTGCTT
This sequence comes from Heterodontus francisci, assembly GCF_036365525.1. Lineage (NCBI taxonomy): Eukaryota > Metazoa > Chordata > Chondrichthyes > Heterodontiformes > Heterodontidae > Heterodontus > Heterodontus francisci. The sequence continues at coordinate 33,116,742 of NC_090398.1, forward strand.
CTTAGTACAAAAGTTGTGTCTCTTTGGTCATATAGATTGTGGGATAACCACTTTACCGATGTTATTCACTACTGTCAGACATGTAAACCCGTTGAGCCAATTTAAGCACAGCAAGGTTTCACAGACACTACGAATGCTGCTACTGAGTGCCATTTCGATAATTGCTTCCCAGAAAAATCCCTTGCTCTTCTTCCAAGAATACAATTGAATATTTTGCGAAAGAAGACGTTGCCACTGTTTAAAGTTTCATGCCGCTACTCCCACAGTAGTGCACTGTAACATCAGCACAGATGGTGGGTTAACCTTTTTTTTTTGCAGTGGGTCTTGAATGCACAATGATCTAATTCAGATGAGAGAGAACTATTAAAGTGAGGCAAGACTGGTTTTTTCGAGGGTGACCCGAGGATGTGAAAGTGTCTCCATTAATGTCCGTTCGGATTATTTTTTTTCACCAGTAAGTATTGTGTGTTTTGAAGTGCTTCTTGGAACAAAAGTTGTGTCTCATTGGTCTTTCAGATTGTGGGATAACCATTTTACCAATGTTTCTGCTGAACACCTCGCCTCTGCTCTGAGTATAAACCGGACACTCGAGGTACTAGTCTTGAGTCATAACAGGCTGGGCGATTCTGGAGCCAGACGACTGTCTGCCGCAATGAGGGATCCGGGCTGCAAAATCGTGATGTTGAGGCAAGAGAAATACCCTGAATTCATATAAGTACCGGTTGATAATGATCGTACAATGACATACAGTTATTGTGATTGCGATTCTTGTGAAGAAAACTAGGACATAAATTCACTGTCCAGAATAGTAATTCCTGGTGCTCAACTTTGGCTCTCTCACATATGTAGATTAGATTGCAATGACCTGACAGACGCCTGCGCAGAAGACATTGCCTCTTCTATTGGTGCGAACTGGTCCCTGATGGGGCTGGACTTGGACAGAAATTCTTTTACTGATAAATCCATTGCCCCCTTCACTCGTCTCATAAAAACCAACACAAGATTGAAGTGGATCAGGTAGGAATCCCGTTAGGATTTTACGATTTGTCCCTGTCATTTGTTTTTTTGGAAAACTAACAGCATACAGAATGAATGCACTTCCTACAATTATGTAATGTGAAACAGCACCCACAGACACCTAATTGAACAACGTTCCTTTCTTGTGTTCATTAATACTCCTGTATTCTAAATGCATTACTGTACGGTTTATACATCCGTCTTATATTAATTATTGAATGCTCTTTCAGGCTGGCTGGCAACAGATATACAGTGTTTGGAAAACGACAATTAGACTCACTGCAACTACCAAGAGCTGAGCTGGAAGTATGGGTGTGACCTTTGTAAAAAGTGCAAGCACAATACAAGCAATGACAATAAAATATTGATGACATTTTCTGTAATTTAATTGCAATGCAGGTCAATGTTTTGTGTAAATATGTACATTAATTCAAACACAAGGGAAGATAATAGTTATATTTCCACTAAGGTACATCTGTATCACTGAATTAATGTATTGCTGTTATCTGATATGATGTAAATTAAAGTAGAAAATAAAAAAAAGCCTGCAGCTTAATGCTTAAGCATGAATTAAGATATTTTCATATCTGCACTGATTCCATGAATTTTTGTAGATTTGCAGATGCACTAATTAAAACGTTTGAAATATCACTTAGCATCGTAATCAGAGACAGTACATATTGCAATGAATATTAGAACGAGTCAATCTATAGAATAGCATGGCGATTCATAAAAGGGAACAAAAGTAAAACTGTCGAGTTAATCCGGTACCCATGCTCCAATCAAAAACAAGAGCTCATGTCATGATGACAGCTCAGACCCCATACATCTGATATCAAACAAGAACCCATAGTGTTATCACAAAGCAAATCTCACGTTCGGTATCAGAGAATCACAGAATAGTTACAGTGCTGAAGCAGGCCATTCGGCCCACCGTATCGGCACTGGCTTTCTGAAAGAGCAATTCCCTCAGTTCCATTCCCCTGCCTTCTCCCCATCACCCTGCACATTATGGAAATACTGCAGCGATCACAAATAACATTCCGATCACAAACCAGACCAATAATCTGGTCAAAATAACGAATGTCTACATATTGATTTTATCTCCAGGCAGTGTCATCATTCTGACGTTCCTCAGACGCGTAGATGAATGGCATTTTTTAAAAAAAGCAGCATTTAAGTTAAATCACGCAAATACAACTTGTTATGTCACATCAAATCTAAAAGGTAGGATTCGCCTTAAAAGACCAATACGCAGCCAATCGTATTAGCCGTGGCTCAGTTGTGAGCACTCTTGAATCTGAATTAGAAGAATGTGGTTTCAAGCCCCATGCCAGGGCCTGAGCCCAAGAAGCTAGGCTGGCACTCCTGTGCTGTGCCTTTGGGCGAGACCCCGCTGGCCCGCCTGTTCTCTCAGGTGAATGAAATAAGATCCGATCACATTATTTGGAAGAAGTGTAAGGGAGCTATCCCGGGCGGCCTGGCCAATGTTTATCCTTTACTCAACTTTACCACAAAAAAAGCAGGTTACCCAGTCATTATCGCATTGTAGTTTGTAGGAACCTTGTTGTTTGACTTCCACTTTCCCTACATTACATGGAGCGTCCTGCGGTCATGAAAGGCGTTGTATAAACACAGTCTTGTTTTCCCCTTGAATTAAAGTAAACTTTCTGCCTCGGGCCACCTCAAATTGTTATCTTAAATCGTCTTATCATCTATCCGACCTCAGCGATGCTAACGCACAGTGATACCAAGTTTGCTAAAAGTGGGTTGTTGCTTTCACAAACTGTGCCTGCTGATGAAGAAATCAGGAGAGCAAGCCCTGTGAAAGAGAGAAAGAGAGAGAGAGAGAGAGAGAGGAGGGCAGAGAAGAGGAGGTCACGAGAAAGAGTTAATGGGGAAAAGAAATCTGCATTGCGGTAGATCTTGATATTCTGCGATTGTGCAGCACGGTTGAGATCGAGACGAGAGCCCATTGCAGCTCTCCCTCAAATTTATTTGCATTGAAAACAATGCAGTTTTCAGATACAAAGCAATATCGTGCTGCAATGTTAAGGAGTCGTCCACTTGATATCGGTGACCACAGTATATCTTGTGCCTGGAAAATGTTGCATTAGTGGTTTCCAGGCTGTCAGTCTTGTCATTAATTATTCCAATTTTTTTTTAAAAAAAGAACAAACGCAGTAAAGTCAAACGCAGACTGTGAGGGTCATTTTTGCCTGATAACACATGCTGTAGTTAAAATATAACCGCAGGACATTCTAATGTAACTGATTCCATGCCAACCGGACCTCAGTAAGATTAACATTACTTAGAACGAAAATTAAAAGCTGATTTTAAAACTCAGACTTGATATACCGAGTCAATTTTAGATGTTAGAAGGCAAAACATCTAACAATAGAACGAGTAAATACCCTGAAGAAGGAACCTTAATGTAAACGCCAATCTGGATTTAAAAAAATCAGAGCTTCACCTTGTTTAAATCCACCACTCCTTGAGTAAACATGCTGAGGACTTTGCTCTTCGTGAATGTTTGCACAGCACTAGACAGATTAAATCTTGGAATGTACTTGCTGACTTCTGTAATTGTACAAGAACAGCTTTGTTGTCTGATAGCGTCCAGATATGGAACATTGCCAAAAATGACTCTCCTTGTTTAATATAAGGTAAAACTGGAAATGCAGGTAGGGCCACACCTGTTAATACAACAGGGTCAGTGTTTCATGTCTTTCATATTTCATCCGAACACATACTTATTTCAGATTTCCAGCAGCCACAGTAATTTTGTTGTGGCATTAGTTACCATTTTAATGCATTTTTTCTCAAGCTTCTGCCCGTATTTATTCCAAATATGTCAAAGCTGGGGCATTTCTAACTGGGAATATGTCTGAATATGATAGAATTATCCTTATAGCATTTTAGAGTCATAGAGTGTAAAACATAGAAACAGGCCCTTCGGCCCACCGCGTCTATGCCGAGCATAATCACAGAATCATAGAATAATACAGTGCAGAAGAGGCCCTTCGGCCCATCGAGTCTGCACCGATGCATTAAAGACACCTGACATGCCTACCTAGTCCCATTTGCTAGTACTGGGCCCATAGCCTTGAATGTTATGACGTGCTAAGTGCTCATCCAGGTACTTTTTAAAGGATGTGAGGCAACCTGCAGCTCCCACCCTCCCAGGCCGTCACATTCCAGAACGTCCAGATCGTCGACAGTGCCAGAAGGCGGCAGTTGCTCAGAAATAACCTGCTCACTGACCTTCAGTTTGGGTTCCGCCGAAGATACTCAGCTCCTGACATCATTACAGCCTCAGTCCAAGCATGGACAAAATAACTGAACTGCAGAGGTGAGGTGGGAGTGACGGCCCTCGACATCAAGGCAGCATTTGATCGAGTATTGCATCTAGCAAAGCATGAGCCAATGGGAATCGGGGGGGGGAGGGGGGGGAGGGGAATCTCCGCCGGTTGGAGTCATACCAAGCACAAAGGAAGATGGTTTTGGTTGTTGGAGGTCAATCATTGCAGCCACAGAACATCACTGCAGGAGTTTCTCAGGGCAGTGACCTCGGCCCAACCATCTTCAACTGCTTCATCGATGAACTTCCCTTCATCATAAAGAGAGAAGTGGGGATGTTCACTGATGTGTGCACAATGTTCAGCACGCTTGAGACTCCTCAGATATTGAAGCAGCTGATGTCCAGATGCAGCAAAACCTGGACAACATCCAGGCTTGTGCTGATAAGTAGCAAGTAACATTCGTGCCACACAATTGCCAGGCAATGAACATCTCAAACCATAGAGAATTTAACGAACTCTCTTTGACATACAATGGCAAAACCATTGATGAATCTCCACATTCAACATTCTGGAGTAACCACTAACCAGAAACTGAATTGGATCAGCCATTAAATGCTCTGGCTGCAAGAGCAGGTCAGAGGCTGCGGCAAGCAACTTACCTCCTGACCCCCCAAAACCTGTCCACCATCTACAAGGCACAAGTCAGGAGTGTGATAGAATACTCTCCACTTGCCTGGATGGGAGCAGCTCCAACAACACTCAAGAAGCTCGACACCATCCAGGACAAAGCAGCCCGATTGATTGGCACCCCATCTACAAACATTCACTCCCTCCACCACCGACGCACAGTGACAGCAGTGTGTACCATCGACAAGATGCACTGCAGCAAAGCACCTCGGCTCCTTAGACGGCACCTTTCAAACCTGGGGCCTTTACCAACTAGAAGGACAAAGGCAGCAAATGCATGGGAACACCAGCACCTGCAAGTTCCCCTCCAAGTCATACACCATCCTGACTTGGAACTATATCGCCGTTCCTTCACTGTCACTGGGTCAAAATCCTGTAACTCCTTTCCTAATAACACTGTGGGTGTACGTACTCCCAACAACAGCAGCAGTTCAAGAAGGCAGCTCACCACCACATTCTCATAGGCAATTAGGGATGGGAAATAAATGCAAGCCTAGCCAGCGATTCCCATGTCCTAAGAATTATTGAAAAACCCTCTGGATGAAAACAGTTCCTCTCGAATGCCCTCTAAACCTACAAACCTTGCACTTAATCTATGCCCCCCCGATTAATGACTCCTCAAGGGCCGTCTTACTCACTGTTTCTGAACACCATATGAGAAAGCTCTGGCTGGTAAAAGTAGAGAAAATCCCAAGATATTCTATAAGTATATCAATGGGAAGAGGATATCTAGGGAAAGAGTAGGACCCAATAGGGACCAAAGGGGAAATTTGTGGGTGGAGCCAGAGGTCATTGGTGGGGTGTTGAATGAATACTTCACATCTGTCTTCACCCAAGAGAATGAGGATGTAGATATGGAACTTAGAGAGAGAGACTGTGAGGTTCTTGAGCAACTTGTCATAGGGAGTGACAAAGTATTGGACGATTTGTGTCCCAGAATGCTGTGGGAGGCGAGGGTGGTGATTTCAGGGGCTCTGACCTGAATTTTTAATTCCTCTCAGGCCACAGGGGAGGTGCCAGAGGACTGGAGAAGAGCTAATGTGGTCCCACTATTTAAGAAAGGTTGTAGAGATAAGCCAGGGAACTACAGACCAGTGAGTCTCACGTCAGTGGTAGGGAAACTATTGGAGAAAATTCTGAAGGAGAGAATCTATCTCCACTTGGAGAGGCAAAATTTAATTAGGAATAGTCAGCATGGCTTTGTCAGAGGGAGGTCATGCCTAACAAAGTTGATTGAATTTTTTGAGCATGTGACCAGGTTTGTAGATGAGGGTAGTGCAGTTAATGTAGTTTACATGGATTTCAGCAAAGCCCTTGACAAGGTCCCACATGGGAGACTTATCAAGAAAGCAAATGCACATGGGATACAGGGTAACTTGATAAGGTGGATTCAAAATTGGCTTAGCTGTAGGAGACAGAGAGTGATGACGGACGGCTGTTTTAGTGACTGGACGCCAGTGTCCAGTGCTGTACCACACGGATCTGTGCTGGGTCCCCTATTGTTTGTCATTTATATAAACGACATAGATGACTATGTTGGGGAGGGAGAATTAATAAGTTTGCGGATGACACAAAGATTGGCCGAGTGGTTAACAGTGAGGAGGAGTGTCTTAGGTGACAGGAAGTGAGAGATGGGATGGTCAAATGGGCAGAAAAGTGGCAGATTGAATTTAACGCTGAAAAGTGTGAGGTGATGCACTTTGGAAGGAGTAATGTGACTGCCCTCAATGCAGCCCAGCCTCTACCAGTCATGGATGAGCTGGACATACAGCCAACCAAATCGGAACTCAGTGATGCCATTGATTCCCTAGCCAGCGGAAAAGCCCCTGGGAAGGACAGCATTACCCCTGAGATAATCAAGAGTGCCAAGCCTGCTATACTCTCAGCACTACATGAACTGCTATGCCTGTGCTGGGACGAGGGAGCAGTACCACAGGACATGCGCGATGCCAACATCATCACCCTCTATAAAAACAAAGGTGACCGCGGTGACTGCAACAACTACCGTGGAATCTCCCTGCTCAGCATAGTGGGGAAAGTCTTTGCTCGAGTCGCTCTGAACAGGCTCCAGAAGCTGGCCGAGCGCGTCTACCCTGAGGCACAGTGTGGCTTTCGTGCAGAGAGATCGACTATTGACATGCTGTTCTCCCTTCGTCAGATACAGGAGAAATGCCGTGAACAACAGATGCCCCTCTACATTGCTTTCATTGATCTCACCAAAGCCTTTGACCTCGTCAGCAGACGTGGTCTCTTCAGACTACTAGAAAAGATCGGATGTCCACCAAAGCTACTAAGTATCATCACCTCATTCCATGACAATATGAAAGGCACAATTCAACATGGTGGCTCCTCATCAGAGCCCTTTCCTATCCTGAGTGGTGTGAAACAGGGCTGTGTTCTCGCACCCACACTTTTTGGGATTTTCTTCTCCCTGCTGCTTTCACATGCGTTCAAATCCTCTGAAGAAGGAATTTTCCTCCACACAAGATCAGGGGGCAGGTTGTTCAACCTTGCCCGTCTAAGAGCGAAGTCCAAAGTACGGAAAGTCCTCATCAGAGAACTCCTCTTTGCTGACGATGCTGCTTTAACATCTCACACTGAAGAATGCCTGCAGAGTCTCATCGACAGGTTTGCGTCTGCCTGCAATGAATTTGGCCTAACCATCAGCCTCAAGAAAACGAACATCATGGGGCAGGATGTCAGAAATGCTCCATCCATCAATATTGGCGACCACGCTCTGGAAGTGGTTCAAGAGTTCACCTACCTAGGCTCAACTATCACCAGTAACCTGTCTCTAGATGCAGAAATCAACAAGCGCATGGGTAAGGCTTCCACTGCTATGTCCAGACTGGCCAAGAGAGTGTGGGAAAATGGCGCACTGACACGGAACACAAAAGTCCGAGTGTATCAGGCCTGTGTCCTCAGTACCTTGCTCTACGGCAGCGAGGCCTGGACAACGTATGCCAGCCAAGAGCGACGTCTCAATTCATTCCATCTTCGCTGCCTTCGGAGAATACTTGGCATCAGGTGGCAGGACTATATCTCCAACACAGAAGTCCTTGAAGCGGCCAACACCCCCAGCTTATACACACTACTGAGTCAGCGGCGCTTGAGATGGCTTGGCCATGTGAGCCGCATGGAAGATGGCAGGATCCCCAAAGACACATTGTACAGCGAGCTCGCCACTGGTATCAGACCCACCGGCCGTCCATGTCTCCGTTATAAAGACGTCTGCAAACGCGACATGAAATCGTGTGACATTGATCACAAGTCGTGGGAGTCAGTTGCCAGCATTCGCCAGAGCTGGCGGGCAGCCATAAAGACAGGGCTAAATTGTGGCGAGTCGAAGAGACTTAGTAGTTGGCAGGAAAAAAGACAGAGGCGCAAGGGGAGAGCCAACTGTGCAACAGCCCCAACAAACAAATTTCTCTGCAGCACCTGTGGAAGAGCCTGTCACTCCAGAATTGGCCTTTATAGCCACTCCAGGCGCTGCTTCACAAACCACTGACCACCTCCAGGCGCGTATCCATTGTCTCTCGAGATAAGGAGGCCCAAAAGAAAAAAAAGAAAGAAATGTGACACAGAAGTATTCAATGAATGGCCTGACACTGGGAAGTTCCGAGGAACAAAGGGACCTTGGCGTGTTGGTCCATAGATCTCTGAAGCAGAAGGGCAGGTTAATAGGGTGGTGAAAAAGGCACATGGGACACTTGCCTTTATCAATTGAGGCATAGATTACAACAGCAGGGAGGTCATGTTGGAGTTGTACAGAACTTTGATAAAGCCACAGCTGGAGTACTGTGTGCAATTCTGGTCGCCACATTATAGGAAGGATGTGATTGCATTGGAGGGGGTGCAGAGGCGATTCACCAGGATGTTGCCTGGGATGGAACATTTAAGCTATGAAGAGAGGTCGGATAGGCTTGGAGCAGAGAAGACTGAGGGGTGACCTGATCGATATGTAGAAGATTATGATCGGGCATGGACAGGGTGGATAGGGAGCAGCTGTTCCCCTTAGTTGAAGGATCAGTTACGAGGGGTCACAAGTTTAAGGTGAGGGGCGGGAGATTTAAGGGGGACTTGAGGAAGATCTTTTTTACCCAGAGGGTGGTGATGGTCTGGAATGCCCTGCCTGGGAGGGTGGGAGAGGCGGGTTGCCTCACATCCTTTAAAAAGTACTTGGATGAGCACTTGTCACGTCATAACATTCCAGGCTAAGGGCCAAGTGCTGGTAAATGGGATTAGGTAGACAGGTCAGGTGTCTTTAATGTATCGGTGCAGACTCGATGGGCCGAAGGGCCTCTTCTGCACTGCATTATTCTGTAATTCTGTGATTCTGTGACCTCATACTTTTATGTGCTTCAATTAGGTCTCCTACTTAGCCTCCTCTGCTCCAATGAAAATAAAAATAGGCAATCCGGATTTTCCTCATAACTCAGTCCAGGGAAAATCGTCAAACAATCTCCTCTGCACGGTCCCTCCTAAAGTTACAGCATTCTCATCGTGTCATGACCAGAAATGCACACAGCTCTCCAGTCCCTGTGTCCCTTCATATTTCTTAGTATCCTACCATTTATTGTGTATTCTCTTGCCTTGATAGCCTTTAAACGCATGCCCTCACCCTTTTCCGGATTGCACTCCATTTTCCACTATTCTCCCCACCTGACTAGTTCATTGACATCTTTTTGCAGTGCACAGCTTTCTTCTTCATTATCAACCACACGTAATTTTTCTTTCTATGTTGAAATTAGTTTGCCAATTTTGTATCCATTCTGAAAGTTAATTGACATCTTGTTGTAATTTGTCACAGTCCTCCTCAGTGTTGACTATTTTTTTCCCCAATTTGCTGATCTTTGGAAATTGAGTCTAACTTGCTGAGATATATTATGAACAGGAGCCGTGTCAGCACTGATATTTCTGGCACCATTCCACCCGCATTTTGACACATTGAACAGCTAACCATTCCCTCCAATCTCTACTTTCTTTCAGCCTGGAAGGTGTCTATTATATTACTTGTCCCCTTATCCACATGCTCTGACTTTATTCATTAATCTACTATATGGCTCTATGTTGAATGTTTTTTTTTGAAACCTGGATAAGTTACATTTGCTGCATTCCCATTATCTGCACTCTCTCTCTCTTTCTCTCTCCCTCTCCCTCTCTCTTTCTCGCTCCCCCTCTCTCTCTCTCTCTTTCCCTCTCTCCCATATCCTTTCAGAGAGTTCAATGAGGCTTGACAAGCAAGACTTTTCATTAAAAAATTTATATTGACGATGATTTAGTAAATTTTGGTTTCTAGACTTTTTTCTTTTTATTTCTGTTTCTTCGGGATTACATTATTTTCCATCAAGTGATGTTAATTTGACAGATCTATAGTTCAATGTACGTGTTTTGTCCCATTTTTAACTACATCAAAATATGGTAATTATTCAATTCGATCTACTGGACAGGGAAATTCATGGGATTATATAGTAAGCGTCGAATTAGAAATAAAATGAGATGGTGATAGTATAACAATACTTTGGAAGTAGTCGCCACGAGGAGAATGCAACTGTTTAATTTGAAATCACTTGGGCATTTCTTCATGGACAAAGATTTTGGGAAGGTTCTCGTCATCGGTTGCAGGCTTACTGGTGGTTAGTCAGACCAATCTGTGATCGGTAGATTCTCCCACAGTGAGTGTAATCGCTGCTGGGGCAATTGGATCGATCCTTCTCACTTTCTCTTTCATGCTGGTTCTTCGCTCTCCTGATGTAGCATCGACAGGCCTCACGATCTATGGCCTGCACTTCGCACTGGCGATGGTCGATGTGGCACACAGAGAAGGACTTCTTCAGAGAGTTCTTGAAACGTTTGCATGGGGCTCCTCCGTTCTTTTTACCCGTGGTCTGCACAGCACAATCTTGGGCAGGCGACTGTCGTCCAATAAAAGTAACAAGAAATCAGCAGCTATTTATGTTGAATCGCGTGGCAGAGAATCAACGCTGCACGGGATTTAATTTGACATGGTAATGCAATGGTTAACTTGGCGTCTTTGATTTCGACTTCGCCTTTTGGTATTGGATCAATGTTGGTTGATTACAGATCGGCTCGTCACAGCTGTAGGAGGGTGCATTCTGTTCATTGATTGACTGAAGTAAAGCTTTGCCCGCTGGCTGCCACCTGCCGAAATACTGCTGGTCGTCTGAATCCAGAAAAATAGAATAATTCTATTACGCAGAATTGCTCACAACTCAGCACCGTTTATCCAACAATTGGATCACAGTCCGATAGGCAGAGATAAAATCTACAGCTACCTGCAACCACATGGTGTTTGGACTTTGGGATAAGTTTGCAATGTTAAGGCGTAAGGGGGGCAGGGGCACTTTATCACAGTTAATAAGCAATCCATTCACAATTAAAGTACAAAGGCTATTTTAAGGTAAGCATTTCACTCAAGTTGTTGAACACTGAAAGGGCCTCACAGGTTTATTTAACACAAAATAAATGCAGTTGAACCAAAACATACACATTAAAGACAAAAGATATGTTCATACTTGATGATAATTGGTCCTCGTCCAAACGTGGTACAGTTCTGAGCTCCTTATCTTATACTTATAAAATTCTGAATATTCATTACAAGCAACTCGCTTTTATATATTTCTCTCACTCCATCAAAGTGGTGTCCACACATTTGAATCTGCACAAGAAATATAAAAGGGTGCAAAACTCTGGGTACTGCCTGTGCGGAGTTTGCAAGTTCTCCCTGTGACCGCGTGGGCTTTCGCCGGGTTCTCCAGTTTCCTCCCACAGCCAAAGACTTGCAGGTTGAGAGGTAAGTTAGCCATTATAAATTGCCCCTAGTGTAGATAGGTGGTAGGGGAATTGAGGGAAGGTGGGATGTGGTAGGAATATGGGATTAATGCAGGATTAGTATAAATAGGTGGTCGATGGTCTGCACAGACTTGGTGGGCCGAAGGGCCTGCTTCAGTGCTGTATCTCCAAATAAAAAGTAAATAAATAAAATAACAAATAAATAAAGTCCATGCATGGAAAAGGTAGTTGACTCTTCCTTTATCAAGGACGATAGATTTCCTGACTTAACTAGTTATTATTCCACTGTGCTAATAATTATATCAGCCTTAGCTCATTTTCGATCGTTCCACAGTTCAAAAATGCAACTACTAATCTACTAACGGAAATATTAAATCATACATCTTGATTATGTATGCCTAGGTATTTGCATTCGCAGAATAGGCAGCTGCCACTGTGTAATAAAACGAATAAAGTTCTCTGAAATGTGCCAATGAGACTGGAATTCGTGCAACACATTGAAACTTAACATTCACGCCTGGCCCAACAGCCAGTGCTACTTTAAATTGACATTTACGTCCCTACTTCACAGACAAAGGTTCACATTATGACAATATGTAGAACAATTTATACATCAAAGACTAGTATGAAACGATGTATCATCACCATTTAATCTTTGTATATTCCATCATGCAGACTTCTACCGATTCATTTTGCAAACCTCCTCACTCTTCCGAGTTAGAATCACCATTTAATGCATTCATGTTGTCAGCATGGCGGATGCTGTCTGAGATGCGTTCTTCTGCGTACCTCCATGATGCATATTGCACGAGGCATGCTGAACGTACAACAAATTATTCCTGCCCAAACTGCTATATCTTAAAGACGTACTGCGGGATATATCCAAGACAAACCATTTCTGTCCTTTCTGCTGATCCCTCAAAAGGCCGCAGGATCTCAAGGTGTTTGATGACAATCGGCTGCTGCCAGTCCCAGTATTTTGGGCGAGCATCGATGGAGGCTTGCTGTTTCCATTCGTTGGGAAATGCAGGAGATTTTGAACTGAGGGTAGTATAAATTTCTTGACATGCAGAGTCGCCTGACCATGGAATTCAACAGACAGAAATTTCGCCAACGTTGAAGATTTTATTGTATAGGTGGCTGAATAAAGGAAGGTTGACGGCTTGTCAAGAGAGGGTGATAGACGTCTAGCACAATTTCTCAGCAACAACCTGCTCACTGATGCTCAGTTTCATTCCAGCCAAGGCCACTGAGCTCATGGCCTCATTACAATTTTGGTCCAAACACGGACGGAGGAGCTGAACCCAAGAGGTTGGGTGAGAGTGAAAACCTTTGACATCAAGTCAGCATTCAACAGAGTAAGGCATCAAGGAACCCTAGCAAAAATGGAGTCAATGGTAAACGGGGGAAATGCTTCACGTATTACAATCAAAGGAAGATAATTGCGGTTGTTGGAACTCAATCATCTTAGTCCAGGGCATCACCACAGGAATCAGTAAGGTTAGTATCCTCGGCTCAGCCATCTTCAGCTGCTTCATCAATGACCTTCCTCCATCATATGGTCAGAAAGTGGGATGTTTGCTGATGATGGCATAATTTTCTACACCATTCCCATCTCCTTAGATACTGAAGCTGCCTGCGTCCATGTGCACTAAGACCTGGACAACATTCAGGCTTAGGCTGATGATTGGCAAATTACATTTGTGCCACAAAAGTGATGATCAGATCCAAAAAGAGCGATTCCAGCCATTTCCCTGACATTCAATTGAATTGCTATTCCGAATCCCCCACTATCAACATCAAGGGGATCACCATAGTTCAGAATCTGAACTGGACCAGCCATCTAAGTACTGTGGCTACAAGACATATGCTCCAGAACTAGCTTTACCACTAGCCAAGCTATTCCGTTACAGCTACAACACTGGCATCCACCCAACAACGTGGAAAATTGCCAGGGTGTGTCGTGTCCATAAAAAGCAGGACAAAACCAACCAGCTAATTACTGCACTATCAGCCTACTCTTGATCATCAGTGAAGCAATGGAAGGGGTCGTCGACACTGCTATCAAGTGGCAGTTGCTCAGGAATAACCTGCTCAGTTTGGGTTGTGCCAGGGTCTCTCCGCACTTGACCTCATTACAGCCTTGTTCCAAACATGGATAGAAGAGCTCAATTCTGGGCGTGAGATGTGAGTAACTGCCATGGACATCAAGGCAGCATCCAACGGACTATCGCATCTCGGAGCCCTAGCAAAACTGGAGACAATGGGAAACAGGGTGTAACCTCGCCGCTGGGTGGAGTAATGCTAGCGTAAAGGAAGGTGCTTGTGGCTTTTGGAGGTCAATTATCCAATTCCCAGGGCATCACTGCAAGAGTTACTCAGGAAAGTGTCCTCGGCCAAACATCTTCAGATGTTTCATCAATCATCTTCCCTCCATCATAAGGTCAATAACTGATAATTGCACAATGTTCAGCACTATTAGCCACTCCTCAAATACAGATGCACCCGATGTACAGATGCAGCAAGACCAGGACAACATCCATGCTTGAGCTGAAAGAAGAGGAGTCACGTTCGTGCTGCAAGAGTGCCAGGGAATGGCCATCTCAAGCAAAAAAGAATCGAAGCATCTTCCCTTGACATTCAATGGGACTGCCGTGATTGTATTCTCCAATATCAACATCTTGGGATTTTCATTGATGAGAAACTGAACTGAACCTGCCGCATAAATACTGTGGCTACAAGAGCAGGGCAGAGGCTAGACATTCTATAGCCGGTATCTCACCATATGTCTCTCCAAAACCTGTCCGCCATGTACAGGGCAAAAGTCAGGATTGTGATGGAATAATCTCCTCTTTGCTAGATGAGTGTTGTTCCAGAAACATACAAGAAGCTCGGCACCATTCAGGACAAAGCAGCCAGCACATGATTCAACACCTTCACCATTTGCTCCCTTCACAACTGGCACATAGTAGCAGCAGTGTGTATCATCGACAGGATGCACTGCAGCAACACAATCAGGCTCCTTCGACAGCCCCTTCCAAACCGTGACATCTACCACCTAGATGGACAAGGGCAGCAGGTGCATTGGAACACCTTCACCTGCTGCCCTCCAAGCTAAAATCATTTTTATTTGGAACTATATGGTCGCCCTTTCACTGTCATTGGGTCAAAATTAGACTTCACTACTCCTGGACACAAATCATCTTGTGTAAAGGCTGACGTACCGTTCTCCTTCTCAATTGCTTGCTGCACCTGCATGTTTGCTTTCAGTGACTTGTTGATAAGGGCACCCAGGACCCTTTGTAAATTTGCATGTTTTAATCTCTTACCATTTATGTAATACTCTGCACATCTATTCCTCCTACCAAAGTGGATAACCTCACCCTTTTTGCAAATTATATTCCATCTGCAGTGTTCTTGCCTACTCACTAAGTCTGTCCAAATCCCCTTGAAGCCGCTTTGCATCTTTCTCACAACACGCATTCCCACCTAGTTTCATGTCATCCACAAACTTGGAAATATTACATTTGGTCCCCACATCCAAATCATTGATATACATTGTGAACAGCTGCGACCCAAGTGCTGATCCTTCTGGTCGCCCACTAGTCACAACCGGCCAACGTGAGAGTGACCAGTTTATTCCTACAATCTGTTTCCTGCCTGTTAACCAATCCTTAATCCATGCCAGTATATTAACACCTATCGCATGTGTTTCACAGTTGCTGCCCAAACACCTGTGGAGGACTTTCTCAAATGTTTTCTGAAAATCCAAGTATCCTACATCCACCGACTCCCTTTTATCAATTCAGTTAGTAACATCCTCAAAAAAACTCCAATGGTTCGTCAAACATGATTTCCCATTCATATTAACTATGCCCAATTAGATCATTATTATCCAAGTGGATAATAATGCTTTGGAATAGATTCCAACATTTTCCCAACCACTGATGTTTGGCTAAGAACTCTGTAATTCAATGTTTTCTCTCTCCCTCTCTTCCTAAACAGTGGGGTGACATTTGTTACCTTCCACTCTGCAGGCACAGCTCCAGAATCTGTCGAATTTTAGAAGATGATCACCAATGCTTTCACTATCTCCTCAGCTACCTCTTTCAACACTCTGGGATGTAGAATATCAGGTTCTGGGGACTTAACAACATTCATCTCCATTAATGTTTCCAATACAACCTTCTTACTCATAATAGTTTCCTTCAGTTGCTCATTTTCCCTAATCCCTTGGATCTCTAATTCTGAGAGATTTATTGTATCTTCCTCAATGAATAACACAAAGTATGCATTTTGCTTCTCTGCCATTTCTCTATTTCCCATTATAAATACTGCAGACTCTGCCTGTAATGGATCCAAATTTGTCTTCGCCAAATGTTTCCTTTCTCGGAATCTGTAGAAGCTTTTACAGTCCTTTTTGTTTGTTTTTTGCCAGCTTACATTTATATTCTATTCTGCCTTTTTCAGTCTCTTCGTCCTCCTTTGCTGTATTCTAAAATTCCCCCCAAATCCTCAGGTTTACTACTATCTCTGGCAACATTATAGGCCTCTTTTGTTTAATCTTGCACAATCTTTAACTTCCTTTGTTATCCATGATTGACCACATTTACATCTGGGTTTTTGTGCCTTGAAGGAATATATAGTTGCTGTAAACTGTGTAATTTTTCTTTAAAGACTATCCATTGCCGATGTACTGTCATAATTTCCTTTGTTCAAATTTAACACCCTGGCTTCAGACTGAGCTACCTTACTTTCAAACATAATGTAATATTCTATCATATTATGGTCACTCATCCCTAATGGGTCTTTTACAATAAGATTATTAATTAGCCCTTTATCATACATAATACTATATCTAAAATAGCCTGTCCTTTATTCGGTTCCTCAACATACTGCTCTAGAAAACCAACTCTAACAGACTGCAGGAACTCGCCCTCCACAGCATTAGTGCTCATTAGGTTTACCCACTCCATATGCAGATTGAACTCACCCATGATAATTATATTACCCATGCTACATGCCTCTCTAATCTCTTGATTAATACCGTTCCGCACACTACCACTACTGTTTGATGGCCTACAAACAACTCCTACCAATATTTGTTTGCCCTTGCTGGTTCTTAGCTCCACCGAAGCAGATTGCACATTTTGTTCTTACGATCTGAAATCCTCCCTTACTAAAGTACTGATCTCATCCCTTATTATCAGCACAACACCAGATCCTTTTCCTTTTTGCCTGTCCTTCCTAAAAGTCGAATATGACAATCTCCTGCTGCCAGGTCCCAATATTTTGTGAGAGGATCAATTGATGCAGACTGTTTCAAATAGTTTGTAGACCAAAAATCCAATGGCCAAAAGTTAAAGACTGAATGCAGGTTATTAGAAACTGAGGGTAGGTTAAAGCTCTTTACGTGGGGAGCTGTGTGACTGTGGAATTAACAGAGTCAGAGATTGGGTCAATATTCAAGTTTACAGTGCATAGATGGATATGGATACATCGGTTGCAGGCTAGAGCAAGTTGTATACAATGATCAAATCCTCAGATATACCATTCCATGATTTTAAGTAAATGTCTGTAAAGAGGGAATGTTAATATTACATT
Organism: Heterodontus francisci; assembly: GCF_036365525.1. NCBI lineage: Eukaryota > Metazoa > Chordata > Chondrichthyes > Heterodontiformes > Heterodontidae > Heterodontus > Heterodontus francisci. The sequence goes on from NC_090398.1 coordinate 33,134,165, forward strand.
GACAAGACAAGTCTCTCCTGTTTCTGTCATTAGACACCGATGAGGATAGAAAACCCTGTTTTATTGGTCCAGGAAACAATAGGTGGTGGAGTTACATTTATGTATTGTTACATTATGTAGGGTTACATTATTTAACACTGACACCCCCATGTTCTACTCCGCTGCTGCAACACAATGTATGAACCAAAAGGTAACACAATGCTTTCTGCTGCCTACTTATTTTCAAAGAAACATAACACCTGTCATAATTGAGTGAGACAGAAGAAAATAGCCATGGTCATCTGAATGGCGAAGCAGGCTGAAGAGGCCAAATGGCCGACTGCTGCTCCTGTTCCTTAATCTTATTATTTCAGAAGTTTTGGCCTGTTTTCACATTTCTTAATCAATATCATAATAAATGTCCAAGGAGATTTCACCACCTTCCTCAATTCTTTCCTGAATTTAGTTTGGGTGGCTGCATAAATACAGGTGTTTATACAGGAACTGAGATACATGAGCAGATGTCCGCTCTGAGTCGCAATATACCCAGGGGCTGTAAAAGTACCCTTGTATTGCGTCGTGCTTGTCAGTTTGCTTGTTAAATAGCTCACAGAAACTGTCAGCCACAAAAGAATAAAACTGCCCGATATAGTGAACAGTAAAATAATGGATTTCCTTCGGTTCTCCATCTCTAGATCAATTCGATTCTCGTTGTTGTGATTCCGGAGTCTCCTCCGGGCTCCACTCGTTGCTAGGATATGTCTGGCTGTCAAACAGTTAAATAGTAATATCAAAGCTAGAGGAAGCCATGGAACTAAAATACTTTGTAACCAGGAGAAAGCTACACCTGCAGGCGATAAAAAGAACTCCACTCGGTAACGGCAACCCCAGGGCACATTATTGATTATTCGCTCAGGCTCATGTGCAAAATAAATGGGCATGTTTTGTAAACTGAAAAAGACAGTGACGTTCGTTATCACCATGGCCGCTGTTCTCACTGTGCAATACTTTGCTTTCAACTTCCCACAACATATTGCAATAAATCGGTCAAATGTAAACGAAACTGTAATCCACACTGATGTATGCAACATAATGCAATAAATATGTGTAATGAACATACAAACAGGAGTGTACAACATCAATAAATCTGGAAAATGATAACTTAAAACTTTTCCCACTATTACATGGACAATCATGACCAGTAGATCTGATGTTGCCATGGCTACCATGTAGACAGAGATGCATTTGGAAAGGCCACACTTTCCCCGGGAGAGAATCACGATTGCCACTAGATTCGCTGTAACAAAGAGGGATAAACGTTAAATGAAAAGTGACACTCAGATAACTGTCATAACATATTGTACAGAAATGTTCAGGCAATTTCCTACTGAGGGCTGTGCAAATAGATACGTCTAGCTAATAAGTTTGACGGAAAAAATATAACTGAACAAATGCATAGAACTGAAAAGTATCTCTTCATCAAACTTCGGTCAGTCCTTCTTAAACAGTAAATGTTATTTCCCAGAATTTACTGATAATATACTATTATATTATCTGAGCCATGAACATTCAACTTAGATGGAAATTCTGTGCTTTTTCGACTTATGTCTCTCAGATGGGGGCTGCTCACGGTCTGAGCAGGAGCTGGTGGAACCTCAAAGTTTCTTTGCATTCGAGGGAGAGGAGCAGTTCCCTGAACAATAAATGATCCTCCCACTATATTTCTCAGTCGCTCTTAGATGAAGATGACTACAATCTGAGAGTTATCAACTTAAAGTTGACAGGGAAAAATTGTGCAAATAGATGATTACTGTGGACCAGAAGCAGCAGATTACTTTAGTGAATTTTAAAGTGTTAAAGGTGCCAGGGTATTGATCTCTTCCTCCTTCAGCAGAAGGATGGGCGATGAGTGGTCGCTGGGCACTGTCTACAGCGCAGGACAGTGCCTCACTGACCGAGTCAACTGGTAGGGTTACTGCTCATAATAACTGACTTATCTGGGTAGATCAATGGCAATGAAATAGACACAATTTCTGAGTCTGTTGCGTAATCATTAACGGAGAGATAGTCAACAAATATTAAACAATTTGATATATTGACTTACCAGGAACACCAAAGGCTGCGAGGAGGGGATAGTAAATTTCGTTTATCTGATGAATTATTAGCCGTCCCATTTAATAAACATTAAATGAATGCATACAGCTTTCCGTTGCTAACGAGAGTGTAACTGAGAACCAGGAAAGCTCCCCCTTGAAAGAACAACTACGGTTGCCTTGAACAATTAGCTTACACAATAATTAACATTTATTGCTATCACCTGACAAACAATTTTCCACTTCAGTGCACCTGAACGCCAATGGGGACATCATGCTCCTAACTCCATCAAGCTCCACAAAAATATCAATGTTTTGGATATAATCCCACAGGAAATATACTCTGCGTGTGCAATGTCATCCATAAATGGAATATCCCTCCCGGCACTGTGTTAGGTTCATGGGGCAGCATACAATGTGGTGAAACATACACCAATGAAATCATGAAAAATTGTTTTGCTTTGTACTGATGACTGGTAATTATTCAACTCTTACATTACGAGTGTTGAATCGGTTCCATCATTACTGCCGGTGATCCTGCTCTAACACCACTGATAGTGGCGTCATTCTACAATTATTGATGATGAAATTAAGCTATCATTAATGGTCGTGATCCTTCTCTAGCATTTGTTGCATTGACTCTCCTCTCGGACTAATGGTATTTACCCTACTGTCATAGTGACCCCTATGGGTGATCCTAATATTTCTATGATTCCATGATTCTATTTAACCCCCATAACTATTGTTGATTTCTCATATAACATTGTCGGTGCTGATAGAATTCCAGCACTAGGTATGATGAAGTCATTTATTTCTTGATGGTAATCTTGCTCTAACATAACTATTGATATACCTAACCTTAAATCAATTGTATAATGGTGCAAAATGGGCAGCGGTGGATCGGCCGCCCACCTTACACACCGCCCCATTTACACTTCCATTGCAGTTTCAGCAACTGGCTTCTCCTACAACTTGACGGCACAGTGGCGCAGTGGTTAGCACCGCAGCCTCACAGCTCCAGTGACCCGGGTTCAATTCCGGGTACTGCCTGTGTGGAGTTTGCGAGTTCTCCTTGTGTCTGTGTGGGTTTCCTCCGGGTGCTCCAGTTTCCTCCCACATGCCAAAGACTTGCAGGTTGATAGGTAAATTGGCCATTATAAATTGCCCCTAGTATTGGTAAGTGGTAGGGAAATATAGGGACAGGTGGGGATGTGGTAGGAATATGGGATTAGTGTAGGATTAGTATATGGTGGTTGATGGTCGGCACAGACTCGGTGGGCCGAAGGGCCTGTTTCAGTGCTGTATCTCTAAACTAAAAAATAAGCATGCACCATCCGACCCCGGAGAATTTTCTCTCCACACTTCACCCTGGCGATTGGTAAAGCACAATATCCTCACCATTACCAATACACTGTGTGACACTGCTGTGCATGGTGCAGCATGTTAAATTGTATCATCTTGTAACTCCATGCCATGTCAAAAAGAGCTCTGAGGGCTAGGCTGGCCCCATACCCTGTGGGGAGTTAGTTGACAGCCATAGCATGGGTAATAGTGGACAAGGCGTAACATCCCCCGTTCCGTCAGACGAAACAAGTTTCTTGGTCCAAATGACTATCCGGTCCCGGCTATTGCAATCCACCTGCACATGTTTGGACCAGGGCAGTATTCTGGCCCCATCCTTTTGTTGAGAGATTGAGGTACTGCCGCTCACTTTCCAAGTTCATAGATGATGAATGGGGAATGTAGGAAGGCAGGGGCTAGAGTTGCATCATCACCACAGTCACAATTGCATTGGAGAAAATGCAGGAGAGGCAGTAGGAGAAAATAGTGGACTGCACTAACTTGCAGCATCAATATAATTGGTGCTGCACACTGCGGCCTGTGAGAGAAACGGCCTGATTGTCATCTCCAATGACAATGGAAAGGAATTTAAAAAATGGTGCAAGGTGTAGAACAGAAACAAGATAGCTAAACTTATTGTTTGCCTTTGCTCCGTGACCTTTTGGTCAGCTATGTGGCCTTGTCCAATCTACACCTTCTCCTTTGTGATCTCTTGCCCCTCCCCCACCTCACTTGCTTATAACCTTTGACATTTCTAATATTTGCTAGTTCCGAAGAAGGGTCACTGACCCGAAACGTTAACTCTGCTTCTCTTTCCACAGATGCTGCCAGACCTGCTGAGTGGTTCCAGCATTTCTTGTTTTTATTTCAGATTTCCAGCATCCGCAGTATTTTGCTTTTATTATAGCTAAACTTCACATTGTATTGGAAGTAAATCTTTCATCAAATTTTCAGTCAGCTATGATTTGGGGCGTTGAGTAGAAATAATGTTGGGGACATTAATTATTGCAACCTTCTCTATGTAATGATTCAGTTACAAGTGAGGAAAGTTCCAGAAACCTCATTCAAGGATCGACAATAGTAGATTTAAAAAAAAACTTCTGTTGTTTGTCATATATATTACTGATTTGGATGTGAATGTAGGGGGCATGATTAGTAAGTTTGCAGATGACACCAAAATTGGTGGTATAGTGGACAGTGAAGAAGGTTGTCTAAGGTTACAACAGGATATAGATCAACTGGGAAAGTGGGCAAGGGATTGGCAAATGGAATTTAATGCAGACAAGTGCGAAGTTATGCATTTTGGGAAGTTAAACCAGGGAAGGATATATACAGTGAATGGCAGGGCCCTGGGGAGTGTTGTTGAGCAGAGAGACCTTGGGGTGCAAGTACATAGTTCCCTGAACATGGCAACACAGGTAGATAGGGTGGTGAAGAAGGCATATGGCATGCTTGCCTTCATCGGCCGAGGCATTGAGTACAAGAGTTGAGACATCATGTTACAGTTGTACATAACGTTGGTTAGGCCTCATTTGGAGTACTGTGTGCAGTTCTGGTCGCCGCACTACAGGAAAGATGTGATTAAGCTAGAGAGGGTGCAGAAAAGATTCACAAGGATGTTGTCTGGTTTGGAAGGCTTGAGTTATAAAGAGCAATTGGATAGGCTGGGCCTGTTTTCCCTGGAGCGAAGGAGGCTGAGAGGGGACATGATAGAGGTATATAAAATTATGAGAGGCATAGATAGGGTAGATAGCCAGAGTCTGTTTCCCATGGTAGGGATGAGTAAAACTAGAGGGCATAGATTTAAGGTGAGAGGGAGGAGGTTTAAAGGGCATCAAAGGGGCAAATCTTTCACACAAAGAATAGTGGGTATCTGGAATGAGCTGCCAGAGGAGGTGGTGGAGGCAGGAACACTAGCAAAATTTAAGAGGCATCTGGACAGGTGCTTGAATGAGCAAGGCATAGAGGGATATGGAATTAATGCAAGCAGGTGGGATTAGTATAGAGAGGCATTATGGACGGCATGGACGCGGTGGGCCGAAGGGCCTGTTTCTATACTGTATGACTCTATGACTATTTCCTGAGGGGTATTACAGTGGAGCTGCAAGATGAGTGTCAAGACTAGTACCCAGCAGTAGGTATATCAAAAGCTGGTTGTCCAAAAAAGCAGGGTTAGTGCTCGTGTTACAGCAACAGAAACACCATTAGTACTGCCCCAGTTGGGGCAGAGCTCTGGATCCAGTCGTAAGCATATCAGCAGTGCTGTAAAATTGGCCAGTAATTGTGTTCCAGCAAGAGGCCCAACAGCAGAGCTGCAAAACTGGTCATCAGCAGTATTGTCATAGTTTTACCACTGCCAGAGCAACACAATGGGGGACTAGAAAAGAAAGAGGAGCAGTTGTTGGGGGAAAAAAAGAACATGGTCACTTCTGGTGTAACTGTAGGGAACACTAGCACTAGAGGAGCACGGTCACATATTGTGCATGTGTAGGACACCACTAGTACCAGTGAAATAGGGTCACATATCGTGTATTTCCAGGATACTACTCATGCCAGAGGTGTACGGTCGCATATTGTGCATATGTAGGCTATTACTGTTATCAGAGGAATATTATCACAGATAGGTGTATGTCTAGAGTACCACTTGTATCAGAGGAATACCATCACATGTGGTGTTTTCGTAGGGGTACCACAAATACCAGAGGAACACAGACATAGGTAATATATGTGTAGGGACACCACTCGTACCAGAGGAGCACAGTTGCACCTAGTGTAAGTGCATGTACATTGCTAACACCAGAAGGATATGGTCACAGCTACTGTAGTTGATACAGCACCACCAGTAACAGAGCAACATGGATAATTCTGATGTCATTGTGGGTTACCAGTGATACCCGTTGGGCACTATCACCTCTAGTGCAGTTTAGCACCAGTACCAGAGGAGAATTGTCATCATTAGTGTAATTGTAGGGTACCACTAGTACTGAAGCAGCATGGCGGTCTCTACTGTATTCCAGAGGAACACTGTTTTATTTAGCCTAAAGGCTAACGGCACCAGCAGTATGTGAGGAACATTTTTACCTCTTGTGTAAATGTAGGTTTATCACTAATACTGCAGGAACAATAGTACCTCTATTGTCAGTGCAGTGTTTCACTCATAGTGAAGGTGGAAGTCCATCTCTAGTGTGAGTTCTGGTCAACAGTCGCAGGAGCAGGGTCCCCTCTACTTCATGTGCTGGTGGACCACTCATGCTGAAACCACCCGTTTTTTTTAGTTAGCGAAAATGTCGGGTACCAATAGCAACAGAGAAGCACCTCCAGTGCAATTGCGGGTTCGACAATTGTACCGGTGTAGCACATTCACCTCTCATTTGTGAGGAGGACGCAAAGAGGCTGCAACGAGACACAGACAGGTTAAGTGAATGGGGAACGTGGTGGCAGATGGAGATTAATCGAAGGAAATGTGAGGTTACTCACTTTGGTAGTAAGAAAGGAAAACAGACTTTTTTTTAAAACAAAAGGCGAGAAACTTCTGAATGGTGATGTTCAGAGGGACATGGGCGTACTAGTACAAGGAACACAGAAAGATAGCATGCAGGAACAACACACAATTAGAAAGGCAACTGGCATGTTGGCCTTTATTGCAAGGCGATTGGAGTACAAGAGTAAAGAAGACTTGCTACAATTGTAGTACTGTGCGCTGTTTTGGTCGACATTCTAAGGAAGAATGCACTGGCCTTGGAAGCAGTACAGTGATGGTACATTAGGTGGTTCCTTGGTTGAGAGGGTTGTCCGATGAGGAGAGGCTGAGTAAATTGGGCCGATACTCTCTGGAGTTTAGAAGAATGAGAGGCAATCTCTTTTAAACAAGTAAGATTCTGGACAGGCTTGAGAGGGTAGACAGTGGGAATTGTTTCCCTGCCTGTGGGATCCAGAACAGAGGGGACACAGTCTCAGGATAAGGGTTTAGGATTAGGGTTAGGACTGCGATGAGGAGAAATTTCTTCACTCAATGAATTGTGAATCTTTGGAATGATCTCCCCCAGAAGATTGTGGATGCTCCATCATTGAATGAATGTCTGAGGTAGACACATATTTAGCCTGTCAGTGAATCAAGGGATAGAGGGGTGGGGGGTGGGGGGGGGGGGGCTGGAATTGTGGAGCTGAGGCAGAAGATCAGCTATTGAACATAGAACAGTACAGCACAGTACAGGCCCTTCAGTCCACGATGTTGTGCCGAACCTTTAACCTACTCTAAAATCAAACTACCTACATACCCTTCATTCTACTATCATCCATGTACCTATCCAAGAGTCGCTTAAATGTCCCTAATGTATCTGCTTCTACGACCACCGCTGGCAGCGCATTCCACGCACCCACCACTCTCTCTGTAAAGAACCTACCTCTGACATCTCCCCGAAACCTTCCTCCAATCACCTTAAAATTATGCCCCCTGGTGATAGCCCTTTCTGCCCTGGGAAAAAGTCTCTGGCTATCCACTCTATCTATGCCTCTCATCATCTTGTACCCCTCTGTCAAGTCACCTCTCATCCTTCTTCGTTCCAATGAGAAAAGCCCTAGCTCCCTCAATCTTTCTTCGTAAGACATGCCCTCCAGTCCAGGCAGCATCCTGGTAAATCTCCTCTGCACCCTCTCTAAAGCTTCCACATCCTTCCTATAATGAGGCGACCAGAACGGAACACAATATTCCAAGTGTGGTCGAACCAGGGCCTTATAGAGCTGCAGCATAACCTCACGGCTCTTAAACTCAATCCCCCTGTTAATGAAAGCCAACACACCATACGCCTTCTTAACAACCCTATCAACTTGGGTGGCAACTTTGAGCGATCTATGGATATGGACCCCAAGATCCCTCTGTTCCTCCACACTACCAAGAATCCTGTCTTTAAGCCCGTATTCTGCATTCAAATTCGACCTTCCAAAATGAATCACTTCACACTTTTCCAGGTTGAACTCCATCTGCCACTTCTCAGCCCAGCTCTGCATCCTGTCAATATCCCGTTGCAACCTACAACAGCCTTCCACACTATCCACAACTCCAGCAACCTTCGTGTCATTGGCAAACATGCTAACCCAGCCTTCCACATCCTCATCCAAGTCATTTATAAAAATCACAAAGAGCAGAGGTCCCAGAACAGATCCTTGTGGAACACCACTGGTCACCGAGCTCCAGGCTGAATACTTTCCATCTACTACCACCCTCTGACTTCTATGGGCCAGCCAATTCTGTATCCAGACAGCCAACTCTTCCTGTATCCCATGCCTCCTTACTTTCTGAATGAGCCTACCATGGGGAACCTTATCAAACGCTTTGCTAAAATCCATATACACCACATCCACTGCTCTTCCTTCATCAATGTGTTTTGTCACATCTTCAAAGAATTCAATAAGGCTTGTGAGGCATGACCTGCCCCTCACAAAGCCATGCTGACTGTCTCTAATCAAACTATGCTGTTCCAAATAATCATAAATCCTGTCTCTCAGAATCCTCTCCAATAATTTGCCCACTACTGACGTAAGACTGACTGGTCTATAATTCCCAGGGTTATCCCTATTCCCTTTCTTGAACAAGGGAATAACATTTGCCACCCTCCAATCATCTGGTACTACTCCAGTGGACAGTGAGGACGCAAAGATCATCGCCAAAGTTGCGGCAAATTCTTCCCTTGTTTCCCTTAATCTCCTTGGGTATATCCTGTCTGGCCCCGGGGACTTATCTGTCCTCATATCATTCAAAATTTCCAGCACATCCTCCCTCTTAACCTCAACCTGTTCGAGCATATCAGCCTGTTCCACGCTGTCCTCACAAACGACCAGGTCCCTCTCACTGGTGAATACTGAAGCAAAGTATTCATTAAGGACCTCCCCTACCTCCTCCGACTCCAGGCACAGGTTCCCTCCACTATCCCTGATCGGCCCTACCCTCACTCTGGCCATCCTCTTGTTCCTCACATAAGTGTAGAACACCTTGGGATTTTCCTTAATCCTACCCACCAAGACTTTTTCATGTCCCCTTCTAGCTCTCCTAAGTCCATTCTTCAGTTCCTTCCTGGCTACCATGTAACCCTCTAGAGCCCTGTCTGATCCTTGCTTCCTCAACCTTAAGTAAGCTTCCTTCTTCCTCTTGACTAGCTGTTCCACATCTCTTGTCATCCAAGGTTCCTTCACCCTACCATCCCTTCCTTGCCTCATTGGGACAAACCTATCCAGCAGTCGCAGCAAGTGCTCCCTAAACAATCTCCACATTTCTGTCGTGCATTTCCCTGAGAACATCTGTTCCCAATTTATGCTCCCCAGTTCCTGCCTAATAGCATTGTAATTCCCCCTCCGCCAATTAAATATTTTCCCATCCCGTCTGCTCTTGTCCCTCTCCATGACTATAGTAAAGGTCAGGGAGTTGTGATCGCTATCACCGAAATGCTCTCCCACCAAGAGATCTGCCACCTGGCCTGGTTCGTTGCCAAGCACCAAATCCAACATAGCCTCCCCTCTAGTCGGCCTATCTACATATTGAGTCAGGAAACCTTCCTGGACACACCTGACAAAATCTGCTCCATCCAAACTATTTGCACTAAGGAGGTTCCAATCAATATTAGGGAAGTTGAAGTCATCCATGACAACAACCCTGTTACTTCTGCACCTTTCCAAAATCTGCCTCCCAATCTGTTCCTCCGTGTCTCTGTTGCTATTGGGGGGGGGTCTATAGAAAACTCCCAATAAAGTGACTGCTCCTTTCCTGTTTCTGACATCCACCCATAATGACTCAGTCGACAAACCCTCCTCGACGACCTCCCTTTCTGCAGCTGTGATACTATCCCTGATTAGTAATGCCACTCCCCCACCTCTTTTACCTCCCTATGATCAGTTTGAATGGTGGAGCAGGCTTGCTCCCACTTCTTATGTTATTTTTGTTCTTATGTAAGTGTAGGGAACTACGAGTAGCGGATGAGTGCCGTTACCTCCGGTGCAAGTATAGGTGATTACAGGTACCAGAGAAGTACTATTATATCTCGCATAAGTGTAAGGTTACTATCAGAGTATCAGAGAAAAATTGTTATTTCCAGTGTAAGTATCGGGAACCACTAGCATTGGAGCAGGATGTTTACATCTTCTGTAAGTGTAGGTGCCACCGGTACAGAGGAAGATGGGACAAATTTAATGTAATCATAAGAGCCATTAATATCAAAGGAACCTGGTCAACCTTTACAGTAAGCAGTATACTGCTATTACAGGAAGATCCTGCTCACCTCTAGCATAATTGTTAGATACCACTAGTACTGGAGGAATATGGCCACCTCTAGTGTGAATGTGGTGCAACTCTACTAAGGATAAGCATGGACACCTCTGTGTACATGTACTGGTCCCACTAGTCCCAGAAGATTACAATCACCAGGACTGCTGCAGGACTATTTTCATCACAAACATTGCAGGATTTATTTTTCTACCAGTGTTGAATTACTAGGTTAGAGTCAATGTCAGGACAATTCATGCATAGAGAGCTGCGTTGGCTGGTCCTGTGGGCATAGAATCCACATTTGTCCCACTTGAAAAGAATGTTTTAATTCTGTGGTTTTTAAAAAAACTATCGATTATCAGTGTTAACTTTTTCCCTAATTCTGAATTGTCAAAAAGAAAAAGCAACTTACCGGGTCTATTTATGAAATGATTATAACTCATGCTAATTATGGATAAAGCTGATTGGCTCCTTGGAGGATTAATGTGAGCATAAATCGAGGTTCCCTCACATAAGCTCTAACGTGCACCAGTCAGTCATTCAACTCCTACAGAATTCATCCATTCAACATAAAATGGGGAAATCAGCTATTCTGCTGATGAAAGACATTTACTATCCCATTCTTGCAGCCGTGGGTGTCCTTGGTGAGTCATTGTAACCTGTTTGTTTGAAATCTGTGTTGACTGTCTCCCTGTTTATAACACATGTTGGACAAGATAATGTCCCCCCCTCCCCCCTCTCCATGTCAGCGTTACACAGTCAGTAGTCACTGGAACAAGCTCATGAACTGGGTGCCCACACTTTCTCGGTTTGCCTTAATCCGATAGCCTTACTGATGTTACCATGTTCTTTGAAGGTCCCACATAAAGAATCAAGTGGATTTTTGCACCGTCTTATTACCTGTGCGGTGTGAGCACGACAGCAGCTCGCTGAAATATATGGGCAAGTTTCCCGGGCAATCGCTCCATGACTAATCTTATTGTCACACCGCTCCATTTGATACTCACAATGAATGGAGTAAAATGCTGTCAACAGCTATCGCCATATATATTTTAATCAGTCACTAAAAAGTTATTTATCTCGGCTCTCTTTCTTACAGTGAACTTCTCTGGTACCTGTAATCACCTATACTTGCACCGGAGGTAACGGCACTCGTCCGCTACTCGTGGTTCCCTACACTTACATAAGAACAAAAATAACATAAGAAGTCGGAGCAAGCCTGCTCCACCATTCAAACTGATCATAGGGAGGTAAAAGAGGTGGGGGAGTGGCATTGCTAATCAGGGATAGTATCACAGCTGCAGAAAGGGAGGTCGTCGAGGAGGGTTTGTCGACTGAGTCATTATGGGTGGATGTCAGAAACAGGAAAGGAGCAGTCACTTTATTGGGTACTGCCTGTGTGGAGTTTGCAAGTTCTCCCTGTGTCTGCGTGGGTTTTCTCCGGGTGCTCCGGTTTCCTCCCACAAGCCAAAAGACTTGCAGGTTGGTAGGTAAATTGGCCATTATAAATTGTCACTAGTATAGGTAGGTGGTAGGGAAATATAGGGACAGATGGGGATGTTTGGTAGGAATATGGGATCAGTGTAGGATTAGTATAAATGGGTGGTTGATGGTCGGCACAGACTCGGTGGGCCGAAGGGCCTGTTTCAGTGCTGTATCTCTAATCTAATCTAATCTAACTTGGTGACAATTGTGATTCTCTCCGGAAGAAACTGCGGCCTTTCCAAATGTATTTCTGTTTATATGGTGTCCATGGCAACAGCAGATCTCCTGGTCATGATCATCAATGTCATGGTGTATCAGAGTTCCATCTATCAATTTCCACTTTCATTCCTGTATTACACTCCCGTGTGTCGGGTTATTCTCTACATGACAATTATCACCTTTGATTTGTCTGTTTGGTTCACAGTCTCCTTCACATTTGACCGTTTTGTAGCTGTCTGCTTCCAGAGGTTTAAAGCAAGATACTGCACATCAAGACATGCAGGTGTGGTTATAACAGTGTTCTGTTTATTGAGTTTGTTCAAGAACATTGCCTTTTAATTTGCATTCGAACCTCAGCAAATAATTAACAAGGTGCAGAGGGGCTGTCGGGCAAGTGTGGATTTTTTTCCCTCACCACTCGGTGCAGCATGGGTCTGGTTTCACAGCGCCTGGGTCGTTTGGCTTCCTTTTACTTTAATTGTCTCATTTAATTGTACAACCATTGGACGCATTTCAGCGGCCAATAGAATCCGCAGGAAACTCCGGGGTAACAGGAGTGAGAATCGTAGTGATTTAGAAATGGAGAACAGAAGGAAATCCATTATTTTATTGTTCACTGTATCGGGCTGTTTTATACTGTTGTGGTTGACAGCTGCCGTGAGTTTCGTGTCGACCAGACTGACCGACACCATTTATTACCGAGGTGACCGCACAGCCCCAGGATATATCGCCACTGAAATCGGAACTTGCCTTAAGTTTTTGAGTTGTATTCAAAACCCGTGCATTTATGCAGCGACCCTGAGAAAATTCAGAGAAGAGCTGAAGAATGTGTTGAAATCTCCCTGGGCAGTGATCCTGAGATTAGTCAGAAAACGCAGATAAAATCAAATAAAGCTTGTTTGCATCTGAAGCTCAATTTTAACTCATTACCCCATCATACTTTTTTTTTTCGGTAATGTGAAAAACAGATTAGCTCTTGCGCGCACTGTCTTTCCATTCTGTAACACTCGTTTGATACCTTCATTACATTTGTTCCTCACCCTTCATTCACTGAGTTAAGCACAACTCATCCCTGTAAATGCAGCACATTCCACATTCAGGTTTCAAAGATAGCAATGAGGCCTCAGATTTGTGGGTAACAGAGGGAACCGCCTTATATTCGAGATATTGGGATTGGACGCGCCAGTTATTGGTAACATTCCGGGAAGCTTGGTGTGAGCATTGCAGGAGTGCATCTCACTATCAGACGCCATTCCTCACTGACCAGTGGAACTGGGATCTTGTCACATGATAAGTTTTCGAATGGAGGAGACTGTCAGAACTCCACACTGATCAATGTGACGTTTCACCTCTTTTACCCCAGATACTGAATTGAAATGTTGGTTGTGCACTGACTGTGGTGTCTCCCACTCATCATAGAGAGAGCTTGCTGTTTTTATTTTGTGCAGTTGATAACAGTGTCATGAGTACAAAGAACAAAGAACAGTACAGCACAAGAACAGGCCATTCGGCCCTCCAAGCCTGCGCCGATCTTGATGCCTGCCTAAACTAAAAACCTTCTGCCCTTCCGGGGTCCGTATCCCTCTATTCCCATCCTATTCATGTATTTGTCAAGATGCCTCTTAAACGTCTCTATGGTACCTGCTTCCACCACCTCCCCCGGCAACAAGTTCCAGGCACTCACCACCCTCTGTGCAAAGAACTTGCCTCGCACATCCCCTCTAAACTTTGCCCCTCTCACCTTAAACCTATGTCCCCTCGTAACTGACTCTTCCACCCTGGGAAAAAGTTTCTGACTATCCACTCTGTCCATGCCGCTCATAACTTTGTAAACCTCTATCATGTCGCCCCTCCACCTCCGTCGTTCCAGTGAAAACAATCCGAGTTTTTCCAACCTCTCCTCATAGCTAATACCCTCCAGACCAGGCAACATCCTGGTAAACCTCTTCTATACCCTCTCCAAAGCCTCCACGTCCTTCTGGTGGCATTCAGTTTCCGAAACCGATTGCCAAAGGCCTGTAGTAATGAATAATTCGCCATAAGGTTATTAACTATTACATTGGAGGGAAGTCATGTGTAAAAAAAAACCTTTGAGATTCCCCCCAAAAATGTCAAACTGATATTAAGTATTTGGCGTTTAGCAGAACATCTGCAGACAGTCAGAAAGTATCTTTGGTAATTACCGAGTTTGAATCAGTTACAAATCAGTTACTCGGGGAGTCGAGGGCTATGCACAGCAGGCCCGACAGAGGAGTTGAGGCCTGGGGCAGATCAGCCATGATCTTATTGAATGGCGGGGACAGGCTTGAGGGGCTGAATGGCCTACTCCTGCTCCTATTTCTTATGTTCAAATCGTCCATCCGCCATCTCTCTTCAGTCTGCCGGGAACGCCAAAGAATAGAAGCAGGTTCTCAATGAAAAGGAGCTGCAGGGTGTGGACGAACAACAAGCTCGAGGGACACAAGTAATCATTTCAGAGAAAACGGCTTTCCTGGTGCAAAGTCCACAAGAAAAAAAAACAAATATTTTGGAAAAGATCACACAAGAGTAGGCAAGTGATGATAATTCTTTGCAAAAAGCTGCTGAGGCCTCCATTAGACTACCAGGTCTCCTCATTTTGGAAAAAAACGTTAAATACAGAGAGCAGACAGCCTAGATACGCCAGGAAGGTGCCAGGGATCAGAACCGGGTCTTTGCATCGATATACACTGGAGGAGAGAGAAATGAGCGAACATTTCATACAGGGTTTAAATATTATGCACAGTTTTGGCGAAATGAAGAGAGGGGGATTATTCTGCCTAGTTGGTTCGTCAGTGGTAAAGGTAATCCTGGTCACAAAGGGAATGAGTGGAGAAGGGAGCAGAAACTTCTCTATGCAAAGGTTGTGGGAGACTGGAATGTTTTGCCTCAGAGAATAGTTAAGGGGAAATTAGAGGCGTATTTGAAGCAGAGAAGTTGTTGGTGGAAAGAGGAGGTCAGTGTTGTAATCGAAGAACCCAGTACATCCGTCAAATGACCGAATCCCACCCAGAATATAGCAATGGTTTTATAGTGTTACCTATGTGACGTGATTTTCATTTTTTTTTTGTCTAAGATATCCCGGGAATTCACAATTCCAGTTTTGAAGAAATTATACGAGATTGCGCTTTATGTCTTCAGGACATAGCATTCCGTTGGATGAATGCGGGTTTTAAGATAATGAGGAGATGGGCAAAGACCTTTTCTCAAGTTCTTCACTGCGACAAGGAGTTCAATCATAACGGTCTGCAAAACGTGACCTTAGGAATGGAATATTCCTGTCACGACATACACTTCAGCGCAGGAGAATGAGAATCCTGAGACTGAACGTTATTTTAGAAATTGGTAAATTTATCTTGTAAGTTTGTAATTGTAATTGTAAGTCTGTGGCGCCTACTTTAATAAATCGAAAATAAAGCAGAAAACTGTATTGAAATTCAAACAGAACAACTCTTATTGTGTTACATTTACCGGGCCCATACACAGGATCAAGGTATTAACCATAGTCGGGGAGATCCTGTTGTCAGAAAGCTAAATTCAGGTGTCGTGAAAAATAAAGGCTGAGAAATCAGACGCATCCTGTATTCCCGATTTTAACTCTAAAATAAAAGCAAAATACTGCCGATGCTGAAAATCTGAAATAAAAACAAGAAATGCCGGAAATACTCAGCGGGTCTGGCAGCATCTGTGGAGAGAGAGAAGCAGAGTTAACGTTTCAGCTCAGTGACCAGTTCTGATGAAGGGTCACTGAGCTGAAAAGTTAACTCTGCTTCTCTCTCCACAGATGCTGCCAGACCTGCTGAGTATTTCCAGCATTTCTTGTTTTTATTCTCAATTTTAACTCCTGATGAAGGAATTGTCTGGGATTGGTGGGGAGCGGCCAGCTGAGGTGGTTACCTCCCAGTGGAGGTGGAGGGGTGAATGGTGTCTGACTCCGTTCACGATCTGTCTTGTATTTAACCCGGTCCTGATCAAAATGAATTGAATTATTAACCCTGGTTTAAGTTATCCTGAAGTTTCTGAGTGAGTGAATTTCTTGCAAATGAGAAAGCAGACTCCACACCCTACCTCATACATTTAGAGAGAGTGCAGAATTTTTTTTTTTTGATAATGGTTCCAGCTGTGAGGGACTTCAGTTACGGGGATAGATTTGAAATGTTGGACTTGCTATCCTTAGAAGAGAGAAGGTTGAGCGGAGAGTTTATAGAGGTTTTCAAAATCATGAGGGTAGGGCGGCACAGTGGCGCAGTGGTTAGCACCGCAGCCTCACAGCTCCAGCAACCCGGGTTCAATTCTGGGTACTGCCTGTGTGGAGTTTGCAAGTTCTCTCTGTGTCTGCGTGGGTTTCCTCCGGGTGCTCCGGTTTCCTCCCACAGCCAAAAGACTTGCAGGTTGATAGGTGAATTGGCCATTATAAATTGCCACTAGTATCGGTAGGTGGTAGGGGAATATAGGGACAGGTGGGGATGTGGTAGGAATATGGGATTAGTGCAGGATTAGTATAAATGGGTGGTTAATGGTCGGCACAGACTCGGTGGGCCGAAGGGCCTGTTTCAGTGCTGTATCTCTAAATCTAAATCTTCTATGGAGATGCGGCCGAGAAGCAGAGAGCACAGAGGTAAGGTGAGTAGCACAAGAAGCAAACGAGATGAAGGGGAAAAGACGCCAGAGAAGAGAACCGGGGGGAAGAATGCCAGCTGTAAAGAAAACCAGTTGTAAAGACCGAGGGGAAGAGACTTTGGGGGGGGGGGGGGAGGAACCTAGGGATAAAGGTTCACTGGAATAGCATGCATTTGAAAGCACCTGGGGAACGAGATTGGAGGGAAGGAAGCTGGGGGAAAAATAAACAGGGGGAAAGAGATCGAGGGGAAAATGAAACATGTGGAAAAGATCCCCACGGGAAAAGGCAGGGGAAGGACACTCTGAGGGAAATGATCCTGGATCAAAGGCACAGGGTACAGAGAGCCGGGGGAATGACCCAAGAGAAAAGAACACTGGGGAGGAGACCCAATCAAGACACACTGGGAAAAAGTGACCCTGGGGAAAGAGAGCCTGTGGGAAAAGACTCAGTAGAAAAACCATAGGGAAAAGATCCAGGGGAAGAGTCTCAGGGAGATAAACCAGGGGAAAGATGCATGGGAAGTGGCACAGGGGAAAAGACCCATGGAAAACACACATAGAAGAAGAAGAAAAACAAGTGCAAAGAAGAACCAGGGAGGAGGAGATCCGAGGGAGAAAAAAGCCAAAGGGAAAGACCAATTTGCAAAGAGACAGCCTGGAGCGAGCATCTGGAGGGATGGGGCGGGGAGCAATATCAACCCAGAGTTCTGTCTTTCTCAATAAAAATCAATACACTTGAGCAAGAGACATCAAGAAATGATATAACGGAAGCAATGGCAGGAGGGAGCGGGGAGAACTGTTGGATGTGGCGACGGCAGCCACTGAGGGGATTTCCGGGTTGAGGTTGCTTTTTCTGTGATAAATTGAGTGGCGCCATCTTTAATCCTGGCAGCTGCCTGAACGTCGCAGGCACTGACGTTTCAGTGGAACAAGCTGCATGTGCGCATGTGCGAGTACTGCGCCACCTAGTGGTTGCGTTGTCAGCAAACGCAGCACATCCTCAGGGTAGCTGATCACTGAAGAGTGCAATGAGGAGGGTTCAAAATATTTGGAATTTTCTACCCCAGAGGGTTGTGTATGGTTGGTGTACATTCAAAGTTGTGAGAATTAGATTTTTGATCTCTCACAGGATCAAGGGAGATGGGGACCGGGAGGAAAAGTGGAGTTGAGGCAGAAGATTATTTGTGATTGCATTGAATGGTTCAAGGGGCCACATGGTCTACTCCTTCTCACATTCCTCATGTTCTTATGTCCTAAACAAACTGGATGTGCAGGGATCCGTCCCACATCAACTGAACAGATGCAAACTCGTCAACAATAGACTGGACACAAAAGGAAACCCACAAAGACTGGATAGATGCACGCAGACACACATAGAATGGACACACAGAGTGATCATACAATGACTGGACACGGAACCTGAAATGAGACAGACTGGACGCACATAGATTGGTCAAACACAGACTGGATACGTACAGAGTGGACACACAATGACTGGATCCACATCGATGGGATATAATTTGACTGGACACACACATGCTAGGATTCCACAGACAAGGCTGGACACATGCAGACTGTACACACAGTCCGAAGCAAACAGACTGGACGCACAATAAATGGACACACATAGATGGGATGCACACAGATTGGACTCATGCAGACTGCACATAGATGGACTTGAATGTAAAAGACTGGACAAAAATGACTGGAGTGGCACATAGAATGGTCACACAGTCTGGATACATTTAAAAAATGACACACGTTCTAGACAGACACAGAATGGACACGCACAGAAGGGCAATCACAGACTGTTCACAAATTGACTGGATACACAGTGTCTGAAAGGACATAGATTGCACATACAAACAGGACTGACACAGACTCTGCATGACTGTTCAGCCTAGACCTATTAAATTACTAACCTGGAAATAGATGATCTACAACGCAATTCAGAGCAGGGACAGTTTTTGGGATCATGTGGTAGCACTTTTCACAATGAGGAAATTAAATACAGCATGGCTTACATTTATACCAGACAGTTTCGATTTTTTTAGTTTCTTTTAGTGCAATATTTTTCCACGTGTGACTGCGGAGTAAACAGAGTGCTCGACACCTATTTAGTCACTTTGCACAACCTCCAGTCATTGTTCATTTAAAGGAGAGGGGACGTCTAGGGGGAGTACAGTTGATAGTATGTCCTACTTGAATCAAGTAGCCCTGAATGGTTCCAGTTCATTCCAAAGTTTCAGTCCCCAGTTGTAATTAATAGAGTTTATCCATAATGTTTCCCTACAGAAATGACAGTGTAGCAGTAACAAGACCAGACATCGAGGTCCCTATTTCAGGCAGAAATTTAATGCTTTTCTTAAAATAGGGGAGCACTTTGTATAAACTCCTCCCCTTTACACACAAATTCTTCCATATACATATCTACCTGGATTGAAGTTGTCTGATAAAATATTTGTCTCAGTCTTTGAAATTGTCTTATATAGAAGTCTGGTATAGTTCTTGATAAATTACAGTAGATATTATTCCTATTTGTTCTATCGTAACTCTTTCCCATGAGGAAAGCGTCTTAAGCATGAGTTGAAATGTTGGGTAATGCTCTTCAGAATTTATCAGAAAGAAAGGCTTATCTGAAGTTTAAACGATTACCCATTGCTCTTGTTCTATAAAATTTAAAGAAGTATGTTATTACATACTTGCAGAAACTTGCAGCCAGTCCTTTAGTTAAACAAAGCCGAGCATCACATAACATATCATACATACCGTCTTAACTCATATGCTATAGATGACTAATGCTATAGATTAATACTGTACGAAGATATTTGTTCAATTATTTAATAAATAGAAGGAAATTAGAGAACAAGGCTTAGAATTAGCACTTGCTTGCCAGACTATGCATTTTTATGCGCTTCATATGTTCAAGAAAAGATCAGAAAAAAAGGTTTCCATTGTTACTGGATACTCAATGAAGGGTGTATGTCCACTTATTTTCTCTCTTTCTCTCTCCCTCTCGCACATTCACTTCTTGATCAGATTTTTTTTTAACTTGCTCTGGTAATTTAAACCTCTGCTCCTGCTGTCTAGTTTTAATTACATAGAAACGTCTTTGTCCTTCAATTAATTATAGATATATTAATCATTTATATAACTCAGTTTTCACTGACTATTCAGTTGGGCAAAACCGCTGCATAAACGTTGAAAAGGAATACAACAGGACGGACCACCCAGCATCGACCTAGGCACCAGAAACGACAACGGCAAACCCTGCCCTATCAACCCTGCAAGGTCCTCCTTACTAACATCCAGGGGCTGGTGCTAAAATTGGGAGAGCTTTCCCACAGTCTAGTCAAGCAACAGTCTAATGTTGTCATACTCATGGAAACACACCTTACATCCAATGTCCCAGCCACCACCATCATCATTCCTGGTTACATCCTGTTCCACTGGCAGGATAGATTCACCAGAAGTGGCGGCATAGTCGGGAGGGAGTAGCCTTGGGAGTCCCCAACATTGACTCCTGACCCCATGAAGTCTTATGGCAACAGGTCAAAAATGGGCAAGGAAACCCCCTGCTGATTACCACCTATCACCCTCCCTCAGCTGATGAATCAGTACTCCTCCTTGTTGAACACAACTTGGAAGAAGCACTGAGGGTGGCAAGGACACTCTGGGTGGGGGACATCACCAAGAGTAGCTTGGCAGCATCACTACTGACCGAGCTGGCCGAGTTATGAAGGACATATCTGCCAGACTGGGCCTGCGGCGGGTGGTGAGGGAACCAACAAGAGGGAATACCCTTCCAGACCTTGTTCTTGCCAATCTGCCTGTCGCAGATGCACCACACAATCCTTGTGAAAACGGAGTCCAGTCTTCAAAGCTGTGAGCTGTGAGGAGGATGCAGAGAAGCTCCAGTGTGATTTGGACAGGTTGAGTGAGTGGGCAAATACATGGCAGATGCAGTATAATGTGGATAAATGTGAGGTTATCCAGTTTGGTGGCAAAGACAGAAAGACAGATTATTATCTGAACAGCGATAGATTGGGAAAGGGGGAGGTGCAGCGAGACCTGGGTGTCCTTGTGCACCAGTCGCTGAAAGTGAGCATGCAGGTGCAGCAGGCAGTTAAAAAGGCAAATGGTATGTTGGCCTTCATAGCGAGAGGATTCGAGTACAGGAGCAAGGATGTCTTGCTGAAGTTATACAGGGCCTTCGTGAGAGTTTTGGTCTCCTTATCTGAGGAAGGATGTTCTTGCCTTGGAGGGAGTGCAGCGAAGGTTTACAAGACTGATTCCTGGGATGGCGGGACTGACGTATAAAGAGAGATTGGGTCGATTAGGCTTGTATTCGCTAGAGTTTAGAAGAATGAGAAGGGATCTCATAGAAACCTACAAAATTCTAATAGGACAGGACAGACCAGATGCAGGAAGGATGTTCCTGATGGCGGAGGAGTCCAGGACCAGGGGTCACAGTCTAAGGATAAGGGGTAAGCCATTTAGGACTGAGATGAGGAGAGATTTCTTCACCCAGAGAGTGGTGAACCTGTGGAATTCTCTACCACGGAAAGCAGTCGAGGCCAATTCATTAAATATATTCAAGAAAGAGTTAGATATAGTTCTTAGGGATCAAGGGATACGGGGAGAAAGCGGGAACAGGTTACTGAGTTTGGATGATCAGCCATGATTGTACTGAATGGCACAGCAGGCTCGAAGGGCCGAATGGCCTACTCCGGCTCCTATTTTGCCATGTTTCTAGAAGGGAAACACACACACTGGACACACAAAGACTGGACACATGCAGACCGTACACTCAGACTGAAACAAACCAGACTGGACACGCACAGACTGTACACACACATCCACACAGATTTGACTCACACATGCTGGACACATAGAGACTGGACACACAAAGAAGAACTCAGCAGACTGTATACACATAACCTGGAGACAAATAGGGGGAGAAATTCATTCTGCAGACTTAGCCTGATAAGTTGGGCCAGGCAGTGTTGTGGACAGCTACCTGCATGGACCACGGTGGGGGTGGGGGGGGGGGGGGGGGCTGGTGTTTGATGCTGATGTGAGTGCATGCAGCTGCCTTCCCTGCATGCACCCAAACAGATGGAAACTGCTCTATCTTGGCAATGCACAGTCCAACTGACTGATACCACAATACCAAAATTGGGACAATGCAAGGTTTGCCATTCTTGAATGAAGAAGCTTAAAGCTGCAAAGTGATCCTCAAAGTTTTCAGGCGACGTTGGAGGATGTGGGCCCTGTTGCAGCCACCGGCATGATGCCTACTGCTATCCCTTCCATCGAGATCAGGAGATGCTAGCGTCCTTGTCTCTTGTCGGTTCTGCTCTCCTTGCTTCTATTGAGTGCCAACGTGTCCTGCAAGAGAGGGAACAGATTGACAGTGTTGTGCATCACTGTACTTGGCTGATGTGCCTACTGTAGTTGAATAGCTCGAGGCATGTGCGGGCAGCGAGAGGTGGCTGTGAGGCTGAGGTGGAGAAGCCGAATGTTAGACCTGAGTCCAGAGTGCCAGGGAGTGCTGTTGAGTGCAGGAGATGTGGGGCATTGAGCAGCGTGAGAGATTGCGAGTGCAGTGGGACTGAGATGTTATGTGAAGGTGCAATCACTACCACGTGTGAGGTCGCTGGACCTCTTACTGCGCTGCTGGCCAGTCCTCGGGTCCAGACTCCGGGTGATGACCATTTTGTCAACCTGGCCTCACTCTTTCTGCAAGTGGCCCTGGAGGTTACCCTGCGCCCCGAGTGACAATGCTGTCTCCACCCCCTGCCCACTTACACCACTCATACATTCAGGGCCACATCCATCGGTCTGGATCCTTCGTTGTGCCCTGTTGTTCATTTCTCAAGGACATCTCACTTTGACAACCTTTCTTCCCACGTTCTCTTCAATCGGGGACTGATATTTAAAGGGGACGCAGGTTGTCTGCATTTCGTCATTGGCAAACAGCAGTGCTGGTTCCACCTGCTGGCTGCAGACCATGCTGACAGCTTTCAGAAAACATGAAGGCACACCGCCAAGCCAAACCCACATCCCAGCGGACAAAAATTGGGGAGATTGAATTTCGTGCCAACAGACTGGACCTACACACACTGACTACACACACAGAGAACACACACATAGACCACACACACACAGATTACACACGTACATAGAACACACACACACAGACAACACACACAGAACACACACACACAGACCACACACACAGAACACACACACACAGGCCACACACACAGACTACATACACACAGACCACACACACACAGATTACACACACACAGGCCACACACACAGGCTACATACACACAGACCACACACACAGATTACACACACACAGGCTACACACATACAGAACATACACACACAGACTACACACAAAGACCACACACACACAGACCACACACAGACAGACCACACACACAGAACACACACACAGACTACACACACAGAGAACACACACACACAGAACACACACACACAGACCACACACACAGAACACACACACAGAACACACACACAGACTACACACACAGAGAACACACACACACAGAACACACACACACAGACCACACACACAGAACACACACACAGAACACACACACACAGACAGAACACACACACACAGAACACACACACAGACTACACACACAGAACACACACACAGACTGCACACACATAGAACACACACACACAGACCACACACACAGAACACACACACAGATCACACACACACAGACTACACACACAGAACATACACACACACAGACTACACACAAAGACCACACACACACAGACTACACACAGACAGACTACACACACATAGAACACACACACACAGAACACACACACAGACCACACACACAGAACACACACACAGACTGCACACACATAGAACACACACACACAGAACACACACACACAGACCACACACACAGAACACACACACAGAACACACACACACAGACAGAACACACACACACAGAACACACACACACACTACACACACACAGAACACACACACAGACTACACACACAGAACACACACACAGACTGCACACACATAGAACACACACACACAGACCACACACACAGAACACACACACAGATCACACACACACAGACTACACACACAGAACATACACACACACAGACTACACACAAAGACCACACACACACAGACTACACACAGACAGACTACACACACATAGAACACACACACACAGAACACACACACAGACCACACACACAGAACACACACACAGACTGCACACACACAGAACACACACACACAGACCCACACACAGACCACACACACAGAACACACACACACAGAACACACACACAGACTACACACACACAGAACACACACACAGAACACACACACAGACTACACACACAGAACACACACACAGAACACACACACACACAGAACACACACACACAGACCACACACACAGAACACACACACACAGAACACACACACACAGACCATACATACACAGAACACACACACACAGGCCACACATACAGACCACACACACAGAGAACGCACACAGAGAACGCACACACAGAGATCACACACACACAGACTACACAGACTAAGTAGAGATGGCTGGGCAGGTGATGTGCTGTAGCTGTATGATGTGGGAGCTGGCTGATCCCATTGTGAACGGCAGGGACCACATCTGCGGGAAGTGCACCCAACTCCAGCTCCTCGAGAAAAGCGTTAGGGAACTGGAGCTGGAGCTGGATGAACTTCGGATCATTCGGGAGGCGGAGGGGGTTATTGAGAGGAGTTATAGGGAGGTAGTAACACCTCAGGTAAAAGAAGTAGGTAGATGGGTTACCGTCAGGGGAAGGAGAGGGAACCAGCAGGCAGTGCAGGGATCCCCTGTGGCCGTTTCCCTCAACAACAGGTATACCGTTTTGGATACTGTTGGAGGGGGGGGGGGGAACTTACCAGGGGTAAGCAATGGGGTACAGGTCTCTGGCACAGAGTCTGTCCCTGTTGCTCAGAAGGGAAGGGGGAAGAGGAGCAGAACATTAGTCATTGGGGACTCCATAGTTAGGGGAACAGATAGGAGGTTCTGTGGGAACGAGAGAGACTCATGGTTGGTGTGTTGCCTCCCAGGTGCCAGGGTTCGTGATGTCTCAGATCGTATTTTTGGGATCCTTAAGGGGGAGGGGGAGCAGCCCCAAGTCATGGTCCACATAGGCACCAATGACATAGGTAGGAAGAGAAATGGGGATTTAAGGCAGAAATTCAGGGAGCTAGGGTGGAAGCTTAGAGCGAGAACAAACAGAGTTGTTATCTCTGGGTTGTTGCCCGTGCCACGTGCTAGCGAAGCGAGGAATAGGGAGAGAGAGGAGTTGAACACGTGGCTGCAGGGATGGTGCAGGAGGGAGGGTTTTGGTTTCCTGGATAATTGGGGCTCTTTCTGGGGTAGGTGGGACTTCTACAAACAGGATGGTCTTCACCTGAACCAGAGGGGTACCAATATCCTGGGGGGGAGATTTGCTAGTGCTCTTCGGGGGGGTTTAAACTAATCCAGCAGGGGGATGGGAACCTAAATTGTAGTTCCAGTGTACAGGATGTTGAGAGTAGTGAGGTCAGGGATAAGGTTACAAGGACGCAAGAGGGCACTGGCAAGCAAGAACTTGGTTTAAAGTGTGTCTACTTCAACGCCAGGAGCATCCGGAATAAGGTGGGTGAGCTTGCAGCATGGGTTGGTACCTGGGATCTCGATGTTGTCGCCATTTCGGAGACATGGGTAGAGCAGGGACAGGAATGGATGTCGCAGGTTCCGGGATTTAGATGTTTCAGTAAGAACAGAGAAGATGGTAAAAGAGGGGGGGGGGTGTGGCATTGTTAATCAAGGAGAGTATTACAGCAGCAGAAAGGACGTTTGAGGACTCGTCTACTGAGGTAGTATGGGCCGAGGTTAGAAACAGGAGAGGAGAGGTCACCCTGTTGGGAGTTTTCTATAGACCTCCGAATAGTTCCAGAGATGTAGAGGAAAGGATAGCGAAGATGATTCTCGACAGGATCGAGAGTAACAGGGTAGTTGTTATTGGGGACTTTAACTTTCCAAATATTGACTGGAAATACTATTGTTCGAGTACTTTAGATGGGTCTGTTTTTGTCCAGTGTGTGCAGGAGGGTTTTCTGACACAGTATGTAGACAGGCCAACCAGGAGCGATGCCACATTGGATTTGGTACTGGGTAATGAACCCGGCCAGGTGTTAGATTTAGATGTAGGTGAGCACTTTGGTGATAGTGATCACAATTCGGTTAGGTTTACCTTAGCGATGGGCAGGGACAGGTATATACCGCAGGGCAAGAATTATAGCAGGGGGAAAGGAAATTATGATGCGATTAGGCAAGATTTAGGATGCGTAGGACGGGGAAGGAAACTGCAGGGGATGGGCACAATCGAAATGTGGAGCTTATTCAGGGAGCAGCTACTGCGTGTCCTTGATAAGTATGTACCTGTCAGGCAGGGAGGAAGTTGTCGAGTGAGGGAGCCGTGGTTTACTAAAGAAGTTGAAGAGCTTGTCAAGAGGAAGAAGAAGGCTTATGTTAGGATGAGACGTGAAGGCTCAGTTAGGGCGCTTGAGAGTTACAAGCTAGCCAGGAAGGATCTAAAGGGAGAGATAAGAAGAGCGAGGAGAGGACACG
Organism: Heterodontus francisci; assembly: GCF_036365525.1. Classification (NCBI taxonomy): domain Eukaryota; kingdom Metazoa; phylum Chordata; class Chondrichthyes; order Heterodontiformes; family Heterodontidae; genus Heterodontus; species Heterodontus francisci. Next base: position 33,160,891 of record NC_090398.1, read on the forward strand.
AGAAGTCATTGGCGGATAGGATCAAGGAAAACCCTAAGGCTTTCTATAGGTATATCAGGAATAAAAGAATGACTAGAGTTAGATTAGGGCCAATCAAGGATAGTAGTGGGAAGTTGTGTGTGGAATCAGAGGAGATAGGGGAAGCGTTAAATGAATATTTTTTGTCAGTATTTACAGTAGAGAAAGAAAATGTTGCCGAGGAGATTACTGAGATTCAGACTACTAGGCTAGATGGGATTGAGTTTCACAAGGAGGAGGTGTTAGCAATTTTGGAAAGTGTGAAAATAGATAAGTCCCCTGGGCCAGATGGGATTTATCCTAGGATTCTCTGGGAAGCCAGGGAGGAGATTGCAGAGCCTTTGATCTTGATCTTTGTGTCGTCATTGTCGACAGGAATTGTGCCGGAAGACTGGAGGATAGCAAATGTTGTCCCCTTGTTCAAGAAGGGGAGTAGAGACAGCCCTGGTAATTATAGACCTGTGAGCCTTACTTCGGTTGTGGGTAAAATGTTGGAAAAGGTTATAAGAGATAGGATTTATAATTATCTTGAAAAGAATAAGTTCATTAGAGATAGTCAGCACGGTTTTGTGAAGGGTAGGTCGTGCCTCACAAACCTTATTGAGTTTTTTGAGAAGGTGACCAAACAGGTGGATGAGGGTAAAGCAGTGGATGTGGTGTATATGGATTTCAGTAAGGTGTTTGATAAGGTTCCCCACGGTAGGCTATTGCAGAAAATACGGAAGTATGGGGTTGAAGGTGATTTAGAGCTTTGGATCAGAAATTGGCTAGCTGAAAGAAGACAGAGGGTGGTGGTTGATGGCAAATGTTCATCCTGGAGTTTAGTTACTAGTGGTGTACCGCAAGGATCTGTTTTGGGGCCACTGCTGTTTGTCATTTTTATAAATGACCTGGAAGAGGGTGTAGAAGGGTGGGTTAGTAAATTTGCAGATGACACTAAGGTCGGTGGAGTTGTGGATGGTGCCGAAGGATGTTGTAGGGTACAGAGGGACATAGATAGGCTGCAGAGCTGGGCTGAGAGATGGCAAATGGAGTTTAATGCGGAAAAGTGTGAGGTGATTCACTTTGGAAGGAGTAACAGGAATGCAGAGTACTGGGCTAATGGGAAGATTCTTGGTAGTGTAGATGAGTAGAGAGATCTTGGTGTCCAGGTGCATAAATCCCTGAAAGTTGCCACCCAGGTTAATAGGGCTGTTAAGAAGGCATATGGTGTGTTAGCTTTTATTAGTAGGGGGATCGTGTTTCGGAGCCACGATGTCATGCTGCAGCTGTACAAAACTCTGGTGTGGCCGCACCTGGAGTATTGCGTGCAGTTCTGGTCACCGCATTATAGGAAGGATGTGGAAGCTATGGAAAGGGTGCAGAGGAGATTTACTTGGATGTTGCCTGGTATGGAGGGAAGGTCTTACGAGGAAAGGCTGAGGGACTTGAGGTTGTTTTCGTTAGAGAGAAGGAGGAGGAGAGGTGACTTAATAGAGACATATAAGATAATCAGAGGGTTAGATAGGGTGGATAGTGAGAGTCTTTTTCCTCGGATGGTGATGGCAAACACGAGGGGACATAGCTTTAAGTTGAGGGGTGATAGATATAGGACAGATGTCAGAGGTAGTTTCTTTACTCAGAGAGTAGCAGGGGCGTGGAACGCCCTGCCTGCAGCAGTAGTAGACTCGCCAACTTTAAGGGCATTTAAGTGGTCATTGGATAGACATATGGATGAAAATGGAATAGTGTAGGTCAGATGGTTTCACAGGTCGGCGCAACATCGAGGGCCGAAGGGCCTGTACTGCGCTGTAATGTTCTATGTACACACACAGAGCACACACACACAGAACACACACACACAGAACACACACACACACACAAAGGACTCCCACAATCTGAAAGCATGTGGCATGGACACACAAACACAGGATCACACAGAATGGACACACAAAATCAACACGCAGATCGGGCACACACAGACTGAATAAGCACAGACTGATCACAGAGGCTGGACACACAGAGACAGGGCACGCACAAAATGAACGTACAAAGATTGGACACTCACAGAGTGAACACACAGTTTGAATACACACAGACAAGACAACATAGACTGTACATACACAGTCTGAGACACAAAGACTGAACACACGGCCTGAGTACTCACAAACTGGAAGCACACAGCGTGCACATCATGCACGAATAAAAAGGCAGGATATGATACATATATGGACTGAACACACACAGACTGGACGCACAAAGGCTGGATTCACACAGAATGGACACACAGAGACAGGACAGACACAGGCAAGACGGATTGTGAGTGGATGGTGTGTCAGTGTGGGAAAGGAAACATCAAGGCCCTATAGCAAGTGTACCGTTCCTCGGTAAAAAAAAATATAGTGGGTCAGGAAGGGATAGTGACAGTAACAAAGGCTACGGTGACATCATGGAAAATTAGAAAGCAAGTCAACGCGAAAGAGCCTGTCTTCAAATGGCCAATTCATTCACAAAAAAATATGAAGTCGTAACCCAGGTAGAAATGAATAGTTTTGACCTTCTCGCCTTTACGGAGCACACGTTGGAATGAAGGCAGGGAAATAAATATTCCAGGATGTTTAACTTATAGGAGAGATAGACAAAATGAAACAAAAAAGGAGGGGTAGCCATGATAATAAAGGATGGGCTAAAGATAATAGAGAGGAGGGACCTTAAGTTCAGAGAATGAGGACAGTAACAATTTGGGTGAAGTTAAGAAGAAACCAGGGACAGAAAGAATTGTTAGCAGTTGTTTTTCGACCCTTTAACATTTATAGATCAGGTATTTAGATGCACATAATACACGGTAATAGAGTAATCATGGGGGACTTTAACTTGCATGGAGACTGGGCAAACCAAATTTGCATTAATAGTGTGGACGATGATTTTGTGGAACGTGCACCTCATTTTCCCTGCCTCTACCAGGGCGTCCAAGCAGCACATGCGAATCTGGGGTCAGGGTCAGTCATTTGACCCAATTCACAACATTCTTCCGATTCTCTGTAGTCAGGAGGTACCTTTTAAGAGGTGCCGATTGCCTTTAAATGGCTTTCGGTAGCCCAATACATACCAAACTCACGGCCCACAAGCTTTCCCCCATCAAACTCAAAGGCACGCAGCCAGTGAATATCACCGGTGGCGCTAACTGCAAGCAGGCACAACAAATTGTCGCAATGTTCACCCTCCACCAACATGAAAATAAAACAGAATGATGGTCTCACCTGCTCATCTGCTTGGTGTATCTACAGAAACTCAACCAGTTGTCTCTAGGCCTCATTTACTTGCCCCAGTGCCCACCACTGACAACTTGTTCCAGTAATCTCACCCCCTGGGGGTAAAACAATTGAACCTCAAAACCATCTTGCCCCTTCATGCCTAAAGTGAACTTTCTGTTGTTGCCTAATTCCCTTCACAGTAAGTCTATTCCCTGCATCAAGGATGTAATTCTGTCCAAACCAGCATCACGCCAGTTTCAAGTTTATTGAAGCCTCTGCAGTAAAGAAAACTGATCCGATTTCCTCGACTTTTCCTCTTGGAATCACAGAATGGTTACAGGACTTGCTCAGGTGCGCTTGCAGAGAGCCTCCTTATTGCAGTAATTGACTCCTTGATCAACAGTGCAATGCCACCTCCTCTTTTACCCCCTCCACTGTCACGCCTGAAGATTCTATACCCTGGAATATTGAGCTGCCAGTCCTGCCCTTCCCTCAATCATGTCTCAGTGATAACATGTGATCTAAGTCTCTACTGACCATATTATAACGCGTACTAAGTCCTTTTCACTCTTCACTGCTGTGTTCATTGATCTACATTGCCTCCTGGTCCAGCTAGACCCCGGTTTTAAAATTCAAATCCCACTATGATCTTACCCCTCCCTATCTGTGTATTCACCCCTCACCCTACAACCCTCCCATATCTCGACACTCCTCCAATTGTGGCCTCTTACGCAGGCGCGATTTTCATCCCTAAGGCCTTAACTCTGCAATTCCCTCCCTGAACATTTCTGTCTCTCAGATTGAATGGAACAGATTCAGACTCTCCCTCCCACCTTTCTTAAATCTACCACTTTGGAAAATCTTTTGGTCACCTGCTCTAATATTTCATTGTTTATGTCATTTTCTTTCTGCAAATGGCTGCTTTCGCCTGGGCCTCTTTTCGCCTTGTTCTCTTGCCCTGCTTTATCGCTCCCCCTTCCCCCCCACCCCCGGCTCTCGCTACTCCACCCAGGTCCCTTTGACCTGGTGTCTTTTTCCCAGGAACTTTTGCCTTGTTTTATTTTTCTCTGGATTCTTCCCCCTGCTCTCCACTGATGTGTATTTATTTTCCACTCAGACAATTCCCCTGAGTCTCTTTTTTGGTGTATTTTCCCCTGGGTGTCTTTTCCCTGGACTCACATCCTTTGCCTTTTCATAAGGAGGTCTTTTCCACTCGGTTTTATTTCTCCAGGATCGTTTTGTTTTCCTCCAGGGCTACTTTCCCAGGGTCTCTTTCCTTGGGTCACTTCCTATGTGTCTCCCTTACCCTGGGTCTTTTCCACTGGGATTCGTCATCTGGCCCGCTTGCCCTGGAGTATTCCCCTGGCATTCCTTCCCCCTGGACCTCTTCTCCTGATTTTTTTAACCACTAGGTAATTTCCCCTGGGACTCTCTTCCCTCCTGGATGACTTACCCTGGGTCTTTTCCCTTGCACCCTTATATGGGACTTTTCCTCAGGGTGCCTTTGACACTAGATCTCTTTTCCCCGGGTCTTCTAGCCCAGGCCCTCTTTCCACAAGGACGTCTTCCGCTGGATCTTTTCCCTGCTATCTTTCACTGGGTCTCTTGCCTTAGTTTTCCTTTAACCCCTTTGCCCTTTTCACCTAGATCTTTTCTCTTGTGTTTTTCTTCCATGTGCCTCCGCCCCTGGACCTTCAAACTGAATTCTCTTTTTTTTCCCCCTGGGTCTATTTCCTTGGATTTTCCCCTGATTGCTTTAACCCCCCCTTTTCCTCCATGTGCCTGTTCCCCCATGGTTTTTTTCCCATCACCCTGCACCACCCCCACCCCCGACCCAACCCAACCACCACCAGGTCAAGTCATCTACTGGGTTAATTCTCCTGTGTCCCTTTCCTGGGGTTTTACACAAGAACACAAGAAATAGGAGCAGGAGTAGACCATTCAGCCCATCGAGGCTGCTTCGCCATTCAATACGATCATGGCTGATCTTGACCTTCAATCCCACTGTCCTGTCCACTCCCCATATCCCTTGATTCCCTGCAAGACCAAATATCTATCTATCCCAGCCTTAAATGTATTCAATGATGGAGCATCTACAACCCTCTGGGTTAGAGAATTCCAAAGATTCACAATCCATTGAGTGTAGTAATTTCACCTTATCTCAGTCCTGAATGATGGGCCCCTTATCCTGAGACTGTGTCCCCCCGTGCTCTAGATTCCCCAACCATCGGGAAGAAAATCTCAGCTTCTACCCTATCAAGCCCGATCAACCCAGGATTTTCCGCTGGGATTCTTTTCCCCTGTGCTAACTCCACTGGTTCATTTCCCTTGGATCTCCTGTCCAGTTTCCCCCCCAAGTCTTTTCCTCTGAGTCTTTTCACCTGTTTCTTTTCATTGAATCTTTTCCCCCTGGATCTCTCCTGCCCTACATCGTTTTCCCTGGTCCCTTACAACCAGGTCTCTTCTGATCTGTCTTTTTCCACTGTGACTGGATCCCTGGGTCCATTATTCCATTGGTTGTCTTTTCCCCTGGATCTCTTCTTTGGGTCTTTTTGCCTGCCCTTTTCCCTGTTTTATTTTTCGCGGAAGTTTTTTCAGCTGGCTATCTTGGCCTGGCTCACTTTTCCCTGCGTCTCCTTTCCCCTGAGTCTTGCATCTCCGGAGTCTCCATTCCCCTATGTCGCTCGTTCTTTGCACTCTCCTGCTATGTGTTTTCCCCGGACTCTTTCCCTTGACTTTATTCTTGTGTTTTTTTCCCCATGTCTATTCCTTTGGGTCTTTCTCCCTGTTCTCTTTCCTCTCTGTCTTTTCCTATGTGTCTTTTCACAATGAGCCTTGACTCCTGGGTTTCTTTTACCCGTGGGTCTCTCCTTCCAATTCCTTTTTGTTGGACCCTTTCCCATGGATCGTTTCCTGGATGTCTCTTTTTTTCCAGAGACTTTTTTCCCCAGAGAGTGTCTTCCCTGGGTCTTTTCACTAGATCTTTTCCCCTGGGAACTTCTTCCTTTGGGTTTTTCATCGGGGTCCTCTTTTCACGGGATCTCTTTTACTCAATATCTAATCACTCGTTCTGCTTTCCTCGGGGTTTATTTTCAGCACAGTATCTCGTATCCCTTGAACCTCTTTTCCTGTGTCTTTTTCCCCTTTCCCTTGGGTGCTCTTCCCTTTGAATCTCCCGCTCATTGTCTTCTCCTAGTTCTCTTTGCCCCTGCGTCTTTTGACTTGGGTCTTTTCTTTCCTGTGTCCCTTTTCTCGTGGGTCTCTTATCCACTGGGGTCATTTCCATTGTATCTTTTCCCCTGGGTCCTCGTCACCAGGGTCTACTTTCCCCTGAGTTTTTATAACTGGGAGGTTTTTTTTCCTGTCTCTTCTACTGGGTCTCCTTTCCGTTTGGTCATTTATTCCTGTGAATTTTCTCCTGGGTCTTTTTCCTTTGGTCTATTTTCCACTGGACATCTTGTCATCCTTTTGTCCTTAGTCTCTTTCCACGTGGATTTCTGTTCTCCTGGATCTCCTCTCCGGGTCTTTTCACTGGGATCTCTTCATTCCTGCATCTCCTCCCCTGTTAATTGGTCTGCTTATTTTCTACACGTCCTTGTCCTTGCATCTTTTTCTAAGCTGTCTTTCCCTTACGTCTCTCCACATGGGTCCTTTCTCACTCTGACTGGATCCATGGGCCTTTCCCCCGGGTCAATTATTCTGAATCATTTCTGCTGGGTCTCTTCTTCCTTGGGTCTTTTTTTTTATTTCCCTCTGAGTTTCTTTTTGCCTGATCCCATTTTCCTGAATGTCCTTTCCCCTGGGTCTCTGTTCTTCAGGATTTATTTTCACCAGGGTGTCTTCTATGTGCTATCTATCCCTGGACATACATAGGAACATGGAAAATAGGAGCAGGAGTAGGCCATTCGGCCCTTCGAGCCTGCTCCGCCATTCATTATGATCATGGCTGATCATCCAACTCGGTAACCTGTTCCCGCTTTCACCCCTTTAGACCCAAGAACAATATCTAACCCCTTCTTGAAAATATACAATATTTTGGCCTCAACTGCTTTCTGTGGTAGCGAATTCCACAGATTCACCACTCTCTGGGTGACGAAATTTCTCCTCAGCTCGGTCCTGAAAGGTTTACCCCGTATCCTTAGACTATGACCCCTGGTTCTGGACTCCCCCACTATCGGGAACATCCTTCCTGCATCCACCCTGTCAGGTCCTGTTAGAATTTTATAAGTTTCTATGAGATCCCCCCTCACTCTTCTGAACTCCAGCGAATATAATCCTAACCGACTCAATCACTCCTCATACGTCAGTCCCGCCATCCCAGGAATCAGTCTGGTAAACCTTCGCTGCACTCCCTCTATAGCAAGAACATCCTTCCTCAGATAAGGAGACCAAAACTGCACACAATATTCCAGGTGTGGCCTCACCAAGGCCCTGTATAATTGCAGCAAGACATCCCTGCTCCTGTACTCGAATCCTCTCGCTATGAAGGCCAACATACCATTTGCCTTTTTTACCGCCTGTTGCACCTGCATGCTTACCTTCAGCAACTGGTGTACGAGAAAACCCAGGTCTCGCTGCATATTCCCCTCTCAGTTTATAGCCGTTCAGATAATAAACTGCCTTCCTCTTTTTGCTACCGAAGTGGATAAACTCACATTTATTCACATTATACTGTATCTGCCATGCATTAGCCCACTCACTCAACTTGTCCAAATCACCCTGAAGCCTCTCTGCATCCTCCTCACAACTCACCCTCCCACCCAGTTTTGTCTCATCTGCAAGTTTGGAGATATTACATTTAGTTCCCTCATCTAAATCATTAATATATGTTGGGAATAGCTGGGGTCCTAGCACTGATCCCTGCAGTACCCCACTAGTCACTGCCTGCGATTCGGAAAAAGACCCATTTATCCCTACTCTTTGTTTCCTGTCTGCCAACCAAGTTTCTATCCATCGCAATACACTACCCCCAATCCCATGCACTTTAATTTTACATGCTAACCTCTTATGTGGGACTTTGTCGAAAGCCTTCTGAAAGTCCAAATAAACCACACCCACTGGCTCCCTCTCATCAACTCTATTGGTTACATCCTCGAAGAATTCTCGTAGATTTGTCAAGCATGATTTCCCTTTCGTGAATCCATGCTGACTCTGCCCAATTCTACCACTGTTCTCCAAGTGCTCTGCAATAAAATCTTCGATAATGGGCTCTAGATTTTTCCCTACTACCGACGTCAGGCTGTCTTAGCCTGTGCCTTTTCCTCTGGAAATTTCCCCTGGTCTCGTTTCCTGCATCCTTTCCTCTAGGTTTTTTTTTATCGCTGTGACATTTCAACTGGGTGTCTTTTATCCTCGGGTACTATTTTCCCTGGTGTCGTTAATTCTGGTCTTTTTCCTGTGGGTCTCTTATTCACTGGCTCTTTTCCTCTGGGTGCCTTCTCCTGGATCCTTTCCCCTGCGTCTTTTCCACCTGGGTCTCTTTTCGTCTGGTTTTGTTCCCCTGGGTCTTTTCTGCTGGATCTTGTCTACTGGGATACATTTGCACTGGACAGCAATTTCAGTGTCACCGCCGAAAATAAATCAATAGGGCTTGGAATTCGTTATGTCATGGCTTACAGAGTATACAGTTAGTCTAAACATTAACTCCAATGGCATTAAGCGATTCCAGCATATATTAAACCTGCCTCATGCTCGGTATTATTAAAACTAGTAAGCAAGTCTAATGATGACCATGAAACCATTGTCGATTGTTGCAAAAACCCATCTGGTTCACGAATGTCCTTTAGGGAAGGAAATCTGCCACTATTCACCTGGCCTGGCCTACATGTGACTCCAGACCCACAGCAATGTGGTTGCCTCCTAAATGCCCTCTGAAATGGCCACTCAGTCCAAGGGCATTTAGAGATGGGCAATAAATGCTGGCCTAGCCAGTGACGCCCACCTCCCACGAATGAATATTAAAAAATACACGTTTGCATCTAACAGTGACTCACTAATAACCTACACAAATACTTCAATACCTGGCCCGAGTTACTCACGGCTGAAATTCCTCTTTCTCCACAGCGGGGTACCCGTATTGCACGCCAACGTATGTAAGATTTTGAGATCTGCATTTACTGTAAAGTTTTAAATGTGAACACATTAGAATGCAGTATCCGACATGAAGCCATGAATACTCTGACCTAATACTATAGCAACAGCGATTCGTTCCAACCTCGACAAGGTCAAAGCTGACCTACTGTTTCTGCAGGGGTGTGGAATACCACACCTCAGCACCTACAGGCAGTGGTCGCGATGGTGGTCCCACGGACTATCGATCTGGTCAGGGGGTAATGATTGCCATTCCTCCAGCCTGGGTATTCTGCTGCGGGGAGATAACTTCACCATCTCCGAAGTTAAGGAGGTGGTGGGCGGTCGCCTCCTCGTAGCAGACGTCACGTACAACAACGCTCCGCTCCGGTTGATCAACGTGTACAATGCAGTGAGCGGCTGACCGTCTTCCAGCAGCTCCCACTGCTGCTGGCGACATCCAGGCCGGTCATCCTCGGCAGTGACTTCAACTGCATCGTCGATGCAGCTGGACGGTCCGGCAGAGACGACAGCAAACTGGACGCTACGTCCAGATTCCTAATGGAAACAGTTAAAGATGCCAAACTGCACAACGTCTTCAGCAAACCTGCAGACGGAGCGCAGCGTCGATACACATGGTCAAGATCGGACGGGTCTGCCCGTTCCAGGATTGACTTCCTGTTTGTGTGCCGTGCTGTCACGGTCGGATCCACCGACGTCAAGCCGGTGTTCTTCTCCGACCACTGCCTCTTACTGGCCGACTGTCACTTACAGGACGACCAGCGGGTTGGCAGAGGGACAGGGAAGCTCAATGCTACACTGCTGACCCCAGAGAACATTGGAGGAACTCAAAAGGGATTACAAAGATTGGAGGACCGTAAAACCCCTCTTTGAGTCTCCAGTTCACTGGTGGGAAGCGATCAAGGAGAACATCAAGAGGTTCTTTATCCACAAAGGTGTTCAGAGGGCGAGAGAGAGAGACAGAGGGAAATGTCCCGACTCCAGAAAAGTATGCAAAATCTGCTCCGGTTGCAGTCAATGGGGGTCGAGGTCAAGGAGGACCTCCAAGAGGTGAAGAGCCAGCAGGCCTCGCTCTTTGCCACGGAGGCCTCCAAGATCATCTTCTGGTCCAGAGTCCGCTCCATCGAGCAGGATGAGACGTGCTCTGTGATCAGCAGCCTGAAGGAAGAGGATGGCTCGGTAACGTCTTCGCAGTCCGACATACTAAGGATCAGCAAATCCTTTTAGGTTGGGCTGTATGACGCGAAGCCCACAGACAGCAGTGCCTCCCAGTCCTTCCTGTCATCTATCACAGAGGTCTTAGATGACAGCACGAGGGGGAGACTGGACAAGCTGCTAACTCTGGACGAGCTGACAAAGGCCGTCGAGTCCTTCGAGACGAGTAAAACTCCCGGAAGCGACGGCTTACCGGTCGAGTTGTACTCGGCCCTGTGGGACTGGGTCGGCCCGGACCTGCTGGTAGTATACGAGAGTATGCTTCTGGCCGGCAGCATGTCAGAATCCATGAGGAAAGGCATCATCACCCTCATCTACAAGCGGAAGGGGGAGAGGACAGAAATCAGAAATTGGCGGCCCATCTCACTGCTTAATGTTGATTACAAGATTCTGTCCAAAGTCATAGCCAGTCGAGTCAAATCTGCTCTGGAGTCGGTGATCCACCCTGATCAGACCTGGACTGTACCCGGCAGGAAGATCTCTGATAGTCTCGCGCTACTCAGGGATACGATCGCCTACGTACGGGACAGGAGGGTGGACACCTGCCTCATCAGCCTGGACCAGGAGAAGGCTTTTGACAGGATATCGCACACCTACATGATGGACGTGCTTTCCAAAATGGGGTTTGGGGAGGGAATCTGCAATTGGATCAAACTGCTCTACACAAACATCAGTAGCGCAGTCTCAATCAATGGGTGGGAATCGGAAAGTTTCCCGATCCAATCTGGAGTCAGACAGGGCTGCCCTCTCTCCCCGGTCTTGTTTGTTTGCTGTATTGAACCGTTTGCTGAGTCTATTAGGAAGGATGCGAGCATAAGAGGGGTGACAATCCCAGGCAGTGGAGGCACTCAGGTTAAAACCTCCCTGTACATGGATGACGTCGCCGTCTTCTACTCGGATCCACTGTCTGTGCGCAGACTGATGAGCATCTGCGACCAGTTCGAACTGGCCTCGGGAGCCAAAGTTAACCACGGCAACAGCGAAACCATGGTCTCTGGGAACTGGGCTGACCGATCCTTTGTCCCCTTCACCGTCAGGTCAGACTACCTGAAGGTGCTGGGGATATGGTTCGGAAGGGCCGGGACGTGCACCAAAACCTGGGAGGAGCCAAGGTACAACAAATGTTGAGCATGTGGGAGCAGCGATCTCTCGCCATTGTGGGTAAGAACCTGGTCATCAGGTGCGAGGCGCTCACGTTGTTGCTGTACGTGGCGCAGGTCTGGCCCATACCCCACTCCTGCGCCATCTTCCACTTCATCTGGGGATCCAAAATGGACCAGGTCTGGAGGGACACGATGTTCAAACCTCTGGATAAGGGCGGGAAAACTGTACCCAACGTGGCCCTCATCCTGATGACCACCTTCGTGTGCAGCTGCATCAAGCTGTGCGTAGACCTCCAGTACGCAAACTCCAAGTGTCACTACGTACTGAGGTTCTATCTGTCCCCGGTGTTGCGAAGGATGGGCCTGGTCACATTGCCGCGGAACGCTCCATGCAGTTGGACCGTGCCAAACCACCTATCCTTCGTGGAGCAGTTTCTGCGGGAAAACACCTTTGACCACCGATCCATCAGGCAGTGGTCTGCACGGAATGTCCTCAAGGCCCTACGGGAAAAGTAGATGGTGGATCCGGTCGGACAGTTCCCTGAGCAGACCGCCAAAGTCATTTGGCGGAATGCCTCATCACCAGAACTTTCAGACAAGCACCAAGATGTTGCTCGGCTGGTGGTGAGAAGAGCCCTCCCCATCAGATCCTTCCTGCACGCCCGGAGTCTCACCCTCTCCGCACAATGCCCCTGCGGTGGCTGTGGTGGGGAAGAGACGGTTGCCCACCTCCTCCTGGAATGTGTCTTTGCAAAGCAGGTGTGGAAAGAGATGCAGTGGTTTTTGTCGAGGTTCATCCCAAGCAGCTCTGTAACACAGGAGTCTGTGCTCTACGGGCTGTTCCCAGGGACGCACACCGAGACAAACATCAACTGCTGCTGGAGGACTATCAATTCGGTGAAAGACGCCCTTTGGTCTGCCCGAAACTTGCTGGTCTTCCAGCGCAAAGAGTTGTCCACGACCGAATGTTGCGGACTGGGACATTCCAAGGTCCAGGACTACGTGCTGAGGGACGCACTAAAGCTTGGGGCAGCCGCAGCAAAGGCTCAATGGGGAAAGACCACAGTGTAAGGTTCCCCCACCAAGCTGAACTGAGGGGCTGGATCCATGGGAAACCCCTCGAACTGTAATCGGGAAAATTTCTGTCTCCTGTATAATGTAAAAATGTATCTGGCACGACAAATGTGAAATGGAAGGGTTGTGAGGCAACTCATGATTGTATTGAAGCAAACGGACCTCCTTTGAACTGTTTGTAATTTTTGACTTGGTGCTGTTTGAAACTTTTGGTAATGTATTTTTTTTACAGATTTTTATGAATAAAGTATATTTTGGAAATAAAAAAAAAATTCTTTCTAACCTATGAATCAATGAGACGTCCAGTGGCTCCTCCCAGAGGACGAATGAAGAATTAACGTTGCCTCTTTGTGTTGGAGCTGAGGGAAACCAATCAGTGCTTGTAAAACTTGGATGGTGTTTAATCTGTTTACCAATTGGAGAGATGGAGGCCCTTAAGAATGGAATTGTAGCCAGTGGGGTTTATGCTTTGCCTCGGGACAGAAGCCGAGAAACCTGTACATTGTTGGCCACAACATGGAGCTGGGAGTAACAGCAGTGTAACAAGGGGATGTGAAGAAGACTGCAGAGATAAGGTGGGGGAGACCCAGAAGGCTTTGTACATGTGAAGGAAGATTTAACAAAGGATTAAATTGTGCTCAGAACAATGTGGAGGTCAGACAGAAAGGGGATTACAGATATAAGGGTGGATATTGGACAAACTAGATTTTCTAAAGCCACTGGCACTCACAATAAATGGTGTTGATACAAATACACGGAGTGTTAGAAATCAACATTTGGAATGTACTTAGTGTTATCAATAGAACGTAAAGACCCCGAGGTTTATTTCTCCTGGTTCTGTTTTAACCCTGCATCTATTTCCCCAGAGTCTCTTTTCCGCCAGGTCTTTATCACCTGATTTAATCTTACAGCACAAAGGTTGGGGCCCTCGTGTCAGTGCTGGATCTCTGACAGTGCTGTACACCTAGTCCCAATCCCTCTGCTGTTTTCCCCATGGCCCTGCAAATGTCCTTCTTTTCCACTATACTTTTACTGACGTGTATTAATGTGGAAGAGCCTGTCACTCCAGAATTGGCCTTTATAGCCACTCCAGGCGCTGCTTCACAAACCACTGACCACCTCCAGGCGCGTATCCATTGTCTCTCGAGATAAGGAGGCCCAAAAGAATTAATGTGCCTGAACATGACCATGATGGCAGTAAAAAGGCAAAGATTGCCTCGCCTTATGTCGGACAGCACTGTATTTTAAACGATCACAGCCCAGCATCTCGTTCTTAACACCAGGAAAGCCCAGCGAGTATAGAAACTGGATTAACTGGCCATTAGCTCATGTGTCAAAGAGGCAGGAGTGACTGCAGTGACAGTGTGAATGAGGAAGGTGTCAAATTACACCAGGAAATATAAATAAACTGAGTCCTAGTCCATTGCTTTGTACACAACAGGATAACTGTATCTTCAGTTGAAGTGGAGCAAGCAGACAAGGTGACTTGGATGACAAAGTGAAGACGTCATTAAATGTTTGTCTTTAAATCATACATTCTGTCCTCATTATTTTACATCTGTTTTCTTACCTCTCCAGGGACATTATGGGCCTCCATGTTGGGGGTTAGGGTGTTAGGTTTTGGAGGGGTGGGGATTGACTGTACAATGTGCTGTACAAGGAATTATAAGTATGCAAACAAGCAGATTTTCTCCTATCAGTCATTTTTATTCTTATGGGACGACTTGACGTTGTGAAAGTCTGCGTACTGGCTCTTATTCTGGCAATGCCTCGCAGTTAAAATTATTTTTGTTTCAATCCCTCCAGAGCCACGCCCCTCCCTATCTCTGCGACCACCTTCAGCCCTACTTCTCCACTTGGAGTGGCAGGGATTAATCAGGAACAGTCAGCATGGCTTTGTCAGGGGGAGATCATATCGAACAAACTTGATTGAATTTTTCGAGGAGGTGACTAGATGAGGGTGAAGCAGTTGATGTAGTCAACATGGACTTATGTAAGGCTTTTGATATGGTCCCACATGGGAGATTGGTCAAGAAGGTAAGAGCCCATGGGATCCAGGGTAATTTGGCAAATTGGATCCAAAATTGGCTTAGTGGCAGGAGGCAGAGGGTGATGGTCGAGGGTTGTTTCTGCGATTGGAAGCCTGTGACCAGTGGTGTACCGTAGGGATCGGTGCTGGGACCCTTGTTGTTTGTAGTGTACATTAATGATTTAGACATGAATATAGGAGAATTGGTGGTGTCGTAAATAGTGAGGAGGAAAGCCTTAGATTACAGGACGATGTAGATGGGCTGGTAAGATGGGTGGAGCAGTGGCAAATGGAATTTAATCCTGAGAATTGTGAGGTGATGGATTTTGGGAGGACTAACAAGGCAAGGGAATATACAATGGATGGTAGGACTCTAGGAAGTACAGAGGGTCAGAGGGACCTTGGTGTACTTATCCGTAGATCACTGAAGGCTGCAGTGCAGGTAGATAAGGTGATTAGGAAGGTATATAGGATACTTGCCTTTATTAGTTGAGGCATAGAATATGAGAACAGGGAGGTTATGATGGAGCTGTATAAAACGCTAGTTAGTTCACAGCTGGAGTACTGTGTACAGTTCTGGTCACCACATTATATTAAGGATGTGATTGCACTGGAGAGGGTGTAGAGGAGATTCACCAGGATGTTGCTTGGGCTGGAGCATTTCAGCTATGAAGAGAGACTCCATAGGCTAGGGTTGTTTTCCTTAGAGCAGAGAAGGCTGAGGGGAGGATCTGATTGAGGTATCCAAAATTTTGAGGGGCATTGATAGGTTAGATAGGAAGAAACCTTTTTCCCTTAGCGGAGGGATCAATAATCAGAGGGCATAGATTTAAGGTAAAGGGCAGGAGGTTTAGAGGGGATTTGAGGAAAAGATTTTTCACCCAGAGGGTGGTTGGACTCTGGAACGCTCTGCCTGAAGAGGTGGTAGAGGCAGGAACCCTCACAACATTTAAGAAGTATTTAGATGAGCACTTGAAATGCCGTAGCATACAAGGCTATGGGCCAAGTATTGGAAAATGGGATTAGAATAGATAGGTGCTTGATGGCAGGCACAGACACGATGGGCCGAATGTCCTGTTTCTGTGCTGATTAAGTCTATGACTCTATTCCCTCTGCGGTTTTCATCATCCTCCAATTCTGACATATTACGCTTTCCCAAATTGAATCACTCCACCATTGGTGGCCATGCTTTCAGTTAACTGGGACATAAGCTTTGGAATTCCCTTTCTAAATATCTCCGCTTCTGCCTCCTCATTGAAGTCACTCCTTAAAAACCTGAACATTTGGCCAAGATTTCCCGATCCAGTCCTAACGTGCGTTGATAAAGCTGCTGTGAAGGACCTTCGGAAAATTTATTGTATTAAAAGCTCTCGACAAACGCATATCTTTGAATAACATGAAAGTTCATCGTTTCTCTTCTTTCTTTAGGAAGCCAGTGGAGAAAATACGATTTCTTTGGGGAGAAACAGGAAAAACGAGTTCGATAAAGTCAATCACCAGAAAGGGTCTCCATAAAGCACAGGCAAGAAGGCATTGTCCTCTTAGGCTGGGCTTTCAAAGCTTTGAGCTGGAGTTTGCTCTGCGCGCTTCCTGGTTTATCTCAGACAACTTCTACCAGAGGTGCTGAGTTGATGATCCATCTCAGCCTCCACCTGAAGTCCCCAGCATCACAGATGCCAGACTTCAGCCAATTCGATCCACTCCGCGTGATATCAAGAAACGACTGAAGGCTCTGGATATTGCAAAGGCTATGGGACCTGACAATATTCCGGCAATAGTACTGAAGACCTATGCTCCAGAACTTGCCGCGCCCCTAGCCAAGCTGTTCCAGAACAACACTGGCATCTACCCTGCAATGTGGAAAATTGCCCAGGTATGTGGGAAGGACAGCATTACCCCTGAAATAATCAAGAGTGCCAAGCCTGCTATACTCTCAGCATTACATGAACTGCTTTGCCTGTGCTGGGACGAGGGAGCAGTACCTCAGGACATGCGCGATGCCAATATCATCACCCTCTATAAAAACAAAGGTGACCGTGGTGACTGCAACAACTACCGTGGAATCTCCCTGCTCAGCATAGTGGGGAAAGTCTTTGCTCGAGCTTCTCTAAACAGGCTCCAGAAGCTGGCCGAGCGCGTCTACCCTGAGGCACAGTGTGGTTTTCATGCAGAGAGATCGACCGTTGACATGCTGTTCTCCCTTTGTCAGATGCAGGAGAAATGTCGTGAACAACAGATGCCCCTCTACATTGCTTTCATTGATTTCACCAAAGCCTTTGACCTCGTCAGCAGACGTGGTCTCTTCAGACGACTAGAAAAGATTGGATGTCCACCAAAGCTACTAAGTATCATCACCTCATTCCATGACAATATGAAAGGCACAATTCAACATGGTGGCTCCTCATCAGAGCCCTTTCCTATCCTGAGTGGCGTGAAACAGGGCTGTGTTCTCGCACCTACACTGTTTGGGATTTTCTTCTCCCTGCTGCTTTCACATGCGTTCAAGTCTTCTGAAGAAGGAATTTTCCTCCACACAAGATCAGGTGGCACGTTGTTCAACCTTGCCCATCTAAGAGCGAAGTCCAAAGTATGGAAAGTCCTCATCAGGGAACTCCTCTTTGCTGACGATGCTGCTTTAACATCTCACACTGAAGAGTGCCTGCAGAGTCTCATCGACAGGTTTGCGGCTGCCTGCAATGAATTTGGCCTAACCATCAGCCTCAAGAAAACGAACATCATGGGGCAGGACATCAGAAATGCTCCATCCATCAATATTGGCGACCACGCTCTGGACGTGGTTCAAGAGTTCACCTACCTAGGCTCAACTATCACCAGTAACCTGTCTCTCGATGCAGAAATCAACAAGCGCATGGGAAAGGCTTCCACTGCTATGTCCAGACTGGCCAAGAGAGTGTGGGAAAATGGCGCACTGACACGGAACACAAAAGTCCGAGTGTATCAAGACTGTGTCCTCAGTACCTTGCTCTATGGCAGCGAGGCCTGGACAATGTATGTCAGCCAAGAGGGACGTCTCAATTCATTCCATCTTCGCTGCCTCCGGAGAATACTTGGCATCAGGTGGCAGGACCATATCTCCAACACAGAAAATAGAACATAGAACAGTGCAGCACAGTACAGGCCCTTCAGCCCACGATGTTGTGCCGAACCTTTAACCTACTCTAAGATCAAACTAACTACCTACCCTTCATTCTACTATCATCCATGTACCTATCCAAGAGTCGCTTAAATGCCCCTAATGTATTTGCTTCTACGACCACCGCTGGCAGTGCATTCCACGCACCCACCACTCTCTGTGTAAAGAACCTACCTCTGATATCTCCCCGAAACCTTCCTCCAATCACCTTAAAATTATGCCCCCTGGTGATCGTCCTTTCCACCCTGGGAAAAAGTCTCTGGCTATCCACTCTATCTATGCCTCTCATCATCTTGTACCCCTCTGTCAAGTCACCTCTCATCCTTCTTCGCTCCAATGAGAAAAGCCCTAGCTCCCTCAATCTTTCTTCGTAGGACATGCCCTCCAGTCCAGGCAGCATCCTGGTAAATCTCATGAGCACCCTCTCTAAAGCTTCCACATCCTTCCTATAATGAGGCGACCAGAACTGAACACAATATTCCAAGTGTTCCAAGTGTGGTCGAACCAGGGCCTCATAGAGCTGCAGCATAACCTCACGGCTCTTAAACTCAATCCCCCTGTTAATGAAAGCCAACACACCATACGCCTTCTTAACAACCCTATCAACTTGGGTGGCAACTTTGAGCAATCTATGGACATGGACCCCAAGATCCCTCTGTTCCTCCACACTATCAAGAATCCTGTCTTTAAGCCTGTATTCCGCATTCAAATTCGACCTTCCAAAATGAATCACTTCACACTTTTCCAGGTTGAACTCCATCTGCCACTTCTCAGCCCAGCTCTGCATCCTGTCAATGTCCCGTTGCAACCTACAACAGACTTCCACACTATCCACAACTCCAGCAACCTTCGTGTCATCGGCAAACTTGCTAACCCAGCCTTCCACTTCCTCATCCAAGTCATTTATAAAAATCACAAAGAGCAGAGGTCCCAGAACAGATCCTTGTGGAACACCACTGGTCACCGAGCTCCATGCTGAATACTTTCCATCTACTGCCACCCTCTGTCTTCTATGGGCCAGCCAATTTTGTATCCAGACAGCCAACTTTCCCTGAATCTCATGCCTCCTTACTTTCTGAATGAGCCTACCAAGGGGAACCTTATCAAACGCCTTGCTAAAATCCATATAAACCACATCCACTGCTCTTCCTTCATCAATGTGTTTTGTCACATCTTCAAAGAATTCAATAAGGCTTGTGAGGCATGACCTGCCCCTCACAAAGCCATGCTGACTGTCTCTAATCAAACCATGCTTTTCCAAATAATCATAAATCCTGTCTCTCAGAATCCTCTCCAATAATTTGCCCACTACCGACGTAAGACTGACTGGTCTATAATTCCCAGGGTTATCCCTATTCCCTTTCTTGAACAAGGGAACAACATTTGCCACCCTCCAATCATCCGGCACTACTCCAGTGGACAGTGAGGACGCAAAGATCATCGCCAAAGGCGCAGCAATCTCTTCCCTCGCTTCCCGTAATATCCTTGGGTGCTTCCTGTAATATCCTTGGGTATATCCCGTCTGGCCTCGGTGGTGTCCTCGAGACGGCCAACATCCCCAGCTTATACACACTACTGAGTCAGCGGCGCTTGAGATGGCTTGGCCATGTGAGCCACATGGAAGATGGCAGGATCCCCAAAGACACATTGTACAGCGAGCTCGCCACTGGTATCAGACCCACCAGCCGTCCATGTCTCCGCTTCAAAGACGTCTGCAAACGCGACATGAAGTCCTGTGACATTGATCACAAGTCGTGGGAGTCAGTTGCCAGCATTCGCCAGAGCTGGCGGGCAGCCATACAGACGGGGCTAAAGTGTGGCGAGTCGAAGAGACTTAGCAGTTGGCAGGAAAAAAGACAAAAGCGCAAGGGGAGAGCCAACTGTGTAACAGCCCCGACAAACAAATTTTTCTGCAGCACCTGTGGAAGAGCCTGTAACTCTAGAATTTGCCTTTATAGCCACTCCAGGCGCTGCTCCACACACCACTGACCTCCTCCAGGTGCTTACCCATTGTCTCTCGAGATAAGGAGGCCAAAGAAGATGTCTTGTACACAAAAAGCAGGACAAGTCCAACCCGGCCAATTACCGCCCCATTAGCCGACTCTCAATCATCAGTAAAGTGATGGAAGGTGTCATCAACAGTGCCATCAAGCAGCACTTGCTTTGCAATAACCTGCTCAGTGACGCTCAGTTTGGGTTCTGCCAGGGCCACTCAGCTCCTGACCTCATTACAGCCATTGTTCAAACATGGACAAAAGAGCTGAACTCAAGAGGTGAGATGAGAGTGACTGCCTTTGACATCAAGGCAGCATTTGACTGAGTATGGCATCAAGGAGTCCTAGGAAAACTAAGGTCAATGGGAATCAGGGGGAAAACCATCCACTGGCTGGAGTCATACCTAGCACAAAGGAAGATGGTTGTGGTTGTTGGAGGTCAATCATCAATCATCAGCTCAGAAGTGGGGATGTTCGCTGATGATTGCACAATGTTCAGCACCATTCGTGACTCCTCAGATACTGAAGCAGTCCGTGTAGAAATGCAGCAAGACCTGGACAATATCCAGGCTTGGGCTGATAAGTGGCACGTAACATTCGCACCACACAAGTGCCAGGCAATGACCATCTCCAACAAGAGAGAATCTAACCATCTCCCCTTGACATTCAACGGCATTACCATTGCTGAATCCCCCACTATCAACATCCTAGGGGCTACCATTAACCAGAAACTGAACTGGAGTAGCCATATAAATACCGTGGCTACAAGAGCAGGACAGAGGCTAGGAATCCTGTGGTGAGTAACTCACTTCCTGACTGCCCAAAGCCTGTCCACCATCTACAAGGCACAGTCAGGAGTGTGATGGAATACTCTCCACTTGCCTGGATGGGTGCAGCTCCAACAACACTCAAGTAGCTCGACACCATCCAGGACAAAGCAGCCCGCTGGATTGGCACCCCATCTACAATCATTTACTCCCTCCACCACTGACGCACATTGGCAGTAGTGTGTATCATCTACAAGATGCACTGCAGCAATGCACCAAGGCTCCTCAGACAGCACCTTCCAAACCTGCGACCTCTACCAACTAGAAGGACAAGGGCAGCAGATGCTCGGGAACACCACCACCTGCAAGTTCCCCTCCAAGTCACACACCATCCTGACTTGGAACTATATCGCCGTTCCTTCACTGTCGCTGGGTCAAAATCCTGGAACTCCCTTCCTAACAGCACTGTGGGTGTACCTACCCAACATGGACTGCAGCGGTTCAAGAAGGCAGCTCACCACCACCTTCTCAAGGGCAATTAGGGACGGGCAATAAATGCTGGCCTGGCCAGCGATGCCCACATCCCATGAATGAATGAAAAAAACTTCCGCTCCAGACCACAGAGCACAGATCGATTCAACAGTTAAGCTTTAGTCTGATGTGCGATTTTAATGAGGTCCAGTCCTCTGCAATCAGAAACACATTTATAAGTTGTTTGAAGAGCAGAGCATATCAAGACTGAAAAGAAGAACCTTTTGGAATAAATAAACGATGATCGTCTTGTGACCTGAAATGCACAGTCCCTAAAGCAGCAAGATTGAAAATAGGTTAGCTGGACATTATTAAATTACTGTGCACAATCTGTCTGTCTCATTTCATACAATAAGATAGTGCTCACACTTCAAAACAACCTCTGTCTCCATTCCCCATGGACCCTTTCCCCCATGCATCTTTCCTCCTGAGTCTTTGTCCCAGGGCATTTTCCCCGTGTCTCTTCCAATTGGAGCTTTATTCTCTGGGACTTTTCGAGCTGTGTCTCCTTTTCCCAGGTCATTTCCCCTGAGCATTAACCGATGTCATTTTACTGCTGGATCTCTTCCACTTGAAGATTATCTCCTGGTCTATTCTATGTGGGTCTCATTTCATCGAAGATTGTCTGCCTCTGGATTGTCTTTCTGCCAGGAAAGTTACCCCCAGGTGGAATCCACCATTTCTCTTTTCAAATGGATCTTTCCCACCAGGATCTCTTTTCACCTGCATCACTTTATCCTGGGCTCTTTCTGGCTCTTATCCCAGAAGTTTCCTTTTTCTCACCTTGGGATTTTCCTCAGTCTCTTTCCCTGGTTCTCTTTTATTGCAATGTCCCTTTTACTTTATGCATCTTTACCCCCTGGATTTTTTTGTCCCCGGGTCACTTTTTGTCTGGATCTTTTACCTTTCATTTCTTTCCCTTGGATCAGTCTTTTCCATGGAGGTCCTTTGCTCCTGGGAATTTCCTTTGGGTCTTTATCCCCAGCACTCTTCCACTGGATCTTTTAGAGTTATTAGCCATAGATAGATACAGCACTGAAACAGGCCCTTCGGCCCACAGAGTCTGTGCCGACCAACAACCACCCATTTATACTAATCCTATGTTAATCCCATATTCCCTATCACATCCCCATCATTTTCTTACCACCTACCTACACGAGGGACAATTTACCTATCAGCCTGTGGGAGGAAAGCAGAGCACCCGGCAGAAACCCACGTGGTCAAGGGAGAACTTGCAAACTCCACACAGGCAGTACCCAGAACTGAACCCGGGTCGCTGGAGCTGTGAGGCTGTGGTGCTAACCACTGTGCCACTGTGCCGCCCTGTGTCCATGTGTGTTTTTTTTTGGAATGTTTCTCCACGTAAAATTAATAAACAATAATCTTGTTGTGATATAAAATGTACTATCAAGCAACAAGACAAAAAAAGAGGATTATCTGACACATATCACATGGCTGGTTCGAGCAGCTTGCTGTGTGCAAAATCACTGTTGCATTCCCCACATTTCAAAACCCAAAATACGGGAAATAAAGACCTCCTCTTTCTTGCTGTGTCTTTCTTGCCCTTGGGTTTTTTCCTTGTGTCTCTGTATTGCTGGGTCTCTTTCAAATTGCCGATTTTTCCTTGTTTTTTCCCCCCCGGGTACCTCTTCACCATTGTACTTTACGCTTGGTTTCTTTTCCCCAGTATCTTGGCTCCATGGTCTCTTCCCCTCAGTGTTCCTATTCCTCAGGATGTCTTCTCCTGCAAGACTTGACACCTAACCTCTTTTTCACAGGGTCTTATCTGCCTAGCTCACTTATCACGAGGGGCACTGCCCAGATCACGTACACACTGAACATTTTTTTTTCCTGAGCCTGCTTCAGGATCTTTCTTCCCGAGTCTGTTCCCTGGGTATTTTCCTCTTCCCCGGGCTCCTCTATCCCGGGCTCGTCTTCCCCAGGTTAGTCTTACCCAGGCTCCTCTGCCCCCGGGCTCCTCTTTCCCAGCTCCCCGCTGCTCCCCAGCTCCTCTTCCCCAGCTCCCCCCTGCTCCCCAGCTCCTCTTCCCCAGCTTCCCCCTGCACCCCAGCTCCTCTTCCCCAGCTTCCCCCTGCTCCCCAGCTGCTCTTCCCCAGCTTCCCCCTGCACCCCAGCTCCTCTTCCCCAGCTTCCCCTTGCTCCCCAGCTCCTCTTCCCCAGCTCCCCCCTGCTCCCCAGCTCCTCTTCCCCAGCACCCCCCTGCTCCCCAGCTCCTCTTCCCCAGCTTCCCCCTGCACCCCAGCTCCTCTTCCCCAGCTTCCCCCTGCTCCCCAGCTGCTCTTCCCCAGCTTCCCCCTGCTCCCCAGCTCCTCTTCCCCAGCTTCCCCCTGCACCCCAGCTCCTCTTCCCCAGCTTCCCCCTGCTCCCCAGCTCCTCTTCCCCAGCTCCCCCCTGCTCCCCAGCTCCTCTTCCTCAGCTCCCCCCTGCTCCCCAGCTCCCCCCTGCTCCCCAGCTCCTCTTCCTCAGCTCCCCCCTGCTCCCCAGCTCCCCCCTGCTCCCCAGCTCCTCTTCCTCAGCTCCCCCCTGCTCCCCAGCTTCCCCCTGCTCCCCAGCTCCTCTTCTCCAGCTTCCCCCTGCTCCCCAGCTCCTCTTCCCCAGCTCCCCCCTGCTCACCAGCTCCTCTTCCTCAGCTCCCCCCTGCTCCTCTTCCCCAGCTCCCCCCAGCTCCCCCCTGCTCCCCAGCTCCTCTTCCTCAGCTTCCCCCTGCTCCCCAGCTCCTCTTCCCCAGCTCCCCCCTGCACCCCAGCTCCTCTTCCTCAGCTCCCCCCTGCACCCCAGCTCCTCTTCCCCAGCTCCCCCCTGCTCCCCAGCTCCTCTTCCCCAGCTCCCCCCTGCTCCCCAGCTCCTCTTCCCCAGCTCCCCCCTGCACCTCAGCTCCTCTTCCCCAGCTCCCCCCTGCACCCCAGCTCCTCTTCCCCAGCTTCCCCCTGCTCCCCAGCTCCTCTTCCCCAGCTTCCCCCTGCTCCCCAGCTCCTCTTCCCCAGCTCCCCCCTGCACCCCAGCACAACTTCCCCAGCTTCCCCAGCTCCTCTTCCTCAGCTTCCCCCTGCTCCCCAGCTCCTCTTCCCCAGCTCCCCCCTGCACCCCAGCTCCTCTTCCTCAGCTCCCCCCTGCTCCCCAGCTCCTCTTCCCCAGCTTCTCCCTGCTCCCCAGCTCCCCCCTGCACCCCAGCTCCTCTTCCCCAGCTTCCCCCTGTTCCCCAGCTCCTCTTCCCCAGCTCCCCCCTGCTCCACAGCTGCTCTTCCCCAGCTTCCCCCTGCTCCCCAGCTCCTCTTCCCCAGCTCCCCCCTGCTCCCCAGCTCCTCTTCCTGCTCCCCAGCTCCTCTTCCCCAGCTTCCCCCCTGCTCCCCAGCTCCTCTTCCCCAGCTCCCCCCTGCACCCCAGCTCCTCTTCCCCAGCTTCCCCCTGCTTCCCAGCTCCTCTTCCCCAGCTCCCCCCTGCTCCCCAGCTCCTCTTCCCCAGCTCCCCCCTGCACCCCAGCTCCTCTTCCTCAGCTCCCCCCTGCTCCCCAGCTCCTCTTCCCCAGCTTCTCCCTGCTCCCCAGCTCCCCCCTGCTCCCCAGCTCCTCTTCCCCAGCTTCCCCCCTGCTCCCCAGCTCCTCTTCCCCAGCTCCCCCCTGCACCCCAGCTCCTCTTCCCCAGCTTCCCCCCTGCTCCCCAGCTCCTCTTCCCCAGCTCCCCCCTGCACCCCAGTTCCTCTTCCCCAGCTTCCCCCTGCTTCCCAGCTCCTCTTCCCCAGCTCCCCCCTGCTCCCCAGCTCCTCTTCCCCAGCTTCCCCCTGCTCCCCAGCTCCTCTTCCCCAGCTTCCCCCCTGCTCCCCAGCTCCTCTTCCCCAGCTCCCCCCTGCACCCCAGCTCCTCTTCCCCAGCCTCCCAGCTCCTCTTCCCCAGCTTCCCCCCTGCTCCCCAGCTCCTCTTCCCCAGCTCCCCCCTGCACCCCAAATCCTCTTCCTCAGCTTCCCCCTGCTCCCCAGCTCCTCTTCCCCAGGTCCCCCCTGCACCCCAACTCCTCTTCCCCAGCTTGCCCCTGCACCCCAGCTCCTCTTCCTCAGCTTTCCCCTGCTCCCCAGTTCCTCTACCCCAGTTTCCCCCTGCTCCCCAGCTCCTCTTCCCCAGCTTCCCCCTGCTCCCCAGCTCCCCCCTGCTCCCCAGCTTGCCCCTGCACCCCAGCTCCTCCTCCCCAGTTTCCCCCTGCTCCCCAGCTCCTCTTCCCCAGCTCCCCCCTGCTCCCCAGCTCCTCTTCCCCAGCTTCCCCCTGCTCCCCAGCTCCTCTTCCCCAGCTTCCCCCTGCTCCCCAGCTCCTCTTCCCCAGCTCCCCCTGCTCCCCAGCTCCTCTTCCCCAGCTTCCCCCTGCTCCCCAGCTCCTCTTCCCCAGCTTCCCCCTGCTCCCCAGCTCCTCTTCCCCAGCTTCCCCGTGCACCCCAGCTCCTCTTCCTCAGCTTCCCCCTGCTCCCCAGCTCCTCTTCCCCAGCTCCCCCCTGCTCCCCAGCTCCTCTTCCCCAGCTTCCCCCTGCTCCCCAGCTCCTCTTCCCCAGCTTCCCCCTGCTCCCCAGCTCCTCTTCCCCAGCTTCCCCCTGCACCCCAGCTCCTCTTCCTCAGCTTCCCCCTGCTCCCCAGTTCCTCTCCCCCAGCTTCCCCCTGCTCCCCAGCTCCTCTTCCCCAGCTTCCCCCTGCTCCCCAGCTCCTCTTCCCCAGCTCCCCCCTGCTCCCCAGCTTGCCCCTGCACCCCAGCTCCTATTCCCCAGCTTCCCCCTGCTCCCCAGCTCCTCTTCCCCAGCTCCCCCCTGCTCCCCAGCTTGCCCCTGCACCCCAGCTCCTCTCCCCCAGCTTCCCCCTGCTCCCCAGCTCCTCTTCCCCAGCTCCCCCCAGCTCCTCTTCCCCAGCTCCCCCCTGCTCCCCAGCTTGCCCCTGCACCCCAGCTCCTATTCCCCAGCTTCCCACCTGCTCCCCAGCTCCTCTTCCCCAGCTCCCCCCTGCATCCCAGCTCCTATTCCCCAGCTTCCCCCTGCTCCCCAGCTCCTCTTCCTCTTCCTCAGCTTCCCCCTGCTCCCCAGCTCCTCTTCCTCAGCTTCCCCCTGCTCCCCAGCTCTTCTTCTCCAGCTCCCCCCTACACCCCAGCTCCTCTTCTCCAGCTCCCCCCTGCTCCCCAGCTCCTCTTCCTCAGCTTCCCCCTGCTCCCCAGCTCCTCTTCCCCAGCTCCCCCCTACACCCCAGCTCCTCTTCCTCAGCTTCCCCCTGCTCCCCAGCTCCTCTTCCCCAGCTCCCCCTACACCCCAGCTCCTCTTCTCCAGCTTCCCCCTGCTCCCCAGCTCCTCTTCCCAGCTCCCCCCTGCACCCCTGCTCCTCTTCCCCAGCTTCCCCCTGCTCCGCAGCTCCTCCTCCCCAGTTTCCCCCTGCTCCCCAGCTCCTCCTCCCCAGCTTCCCCCTGCTCCCCAGCTCCTCTTCCCCAGCTCCCCCCTACACCCCAGCTCCTCTTCTCCAGCTTCCCCCTGCTCCCCAGCTCCTCTTCCCCAGCTTCCCCCTGCTCCCCAGCTTCCTCCTGCTCCCCAGCTCCTCTTCCCCAGCTTCCCCCTGCTCCCCTTCCCCAGCTTCCCCCTGCTCCCCAGCTCCTCTGCCCCAGCTTCCCCCTGCTCCCCAGCTCCTCTTCCCCAGCTTCCCCCTGCTCCCCAGTTTCCCCCTGCTCCCCAGCTCCTCTTCCCCAGCTTCCCCCTGCTCCCCAGCTCCTCTACCCTAGTTTCCCCCTGCACTCCAGCTCCTCATCCCCAGCTTCCCCCTGGAATCCCAGCTCCTCTTCCCCAGCTTCCCCCTGCTCCCCTTCCCCAGCTTCCCCCTGCTCCCCAGCTCCTCTGCCCCAGCTTCCCCCTGCTCCCCAGCTCCTCTTCCCCAGCTTCCCCCTGCTCCCCAGTTTCCCCCTGCTCCCCAGCTCCTCTTCCCCAGCTTCCCCCTGCTCCCCAGCTCCTCTACCCTAGTTTCCCCCTGCACTCCAGCTCCTCATCCCCAGCTTCCCCCTGGAATCCCAGCTCCTCTTCTCCAGCTTTCCCCTGCTTTCCCCCAGCTCCTATTCCCCCTGCAGCAGCTTTACCAGATGTGCTGGGCGGAGGGTGCAATGGGGGTGCAGGAGCAAGGAGCCAGCTGTTCAAGGTCTGATTCCAGCTGGCTTTTAAAAGTGCTGAACATTTTTAATCGTTGAAACGTTTGCAAACATTGTCATCAGCGTTTTATAATGTTTAGAATGATCAAAGTTTCCACCTGTGGCTGAGCTGAAGACTGACCTCAAGGGGCGTGGCTTCTGTCAGTGACATCGAGAGGGGGCGTGTCTTCGGGCAGGAACATTACTCGGGGGCGCGGCTTCTGACAGAGACATCACTAGGGGCGTGGTCTAGGGCAGTGACATCACTAGGGGGTGTGGTTTCGCCGGCCATGCGTCATTGCTCATCGCAGCGTTGGATCCCTGCTGAAGTTTTGGCTGCAGCTTAGTCTGGTATCTGTAGTGGGGAAAATGCAAGACTCTGTTATAGAGGATGTGATCACTGGACATTTAAAACAATGATGGGAGGATTGGGCAGTGTCAACATGTTTTACAGACCTGCTGGAGTCTTTTTTTTAGCATGCAACCAGCAGAATAGGTAAGGGGGAAACAAGTGGATGTGGTGTATTTGGATTTTCAGGCTTCAGTGAGGTCCCACACAAGTGGTTCGTAAACAAAATTGGAGCATGTGGGATTGGGGGAAATATACAGAGATGGATTGAGGATTGGTCAACGTACAGAAAACAGAGAGTCGGAATAAATGGGTTGGCAGGCTGGGACTAGTGGGGTCCCGCAAGGATCAATGCTTGGGCCCCAGCTTTCACAATTTTTATCAATGATTTGGAGGCGGTGGCCAGATTAATATTTCCAGGTTTGCCGATGGCACAAATTTAGGTAGGAATGTGAATTGTGGAGCGGATGCGAAGAGGCTTCAAGGGAGAGATTGGAAAGATTGGGCCAGTATTCTCTAGAGTTTAGAAGAACGAGTGGTGATCTCTTTGAAACAAGCAATGTTCTTGCAGGAATCAGCGGGGTTGATGCAGGAAGGATGTTTCCCCTGGCTGGGGATCTAGAACAATGGGACACAACCTTTTCGGACTGAGATGAGGAGGAATTTCTTCACTCAGAGGATGGTGAATCTTTGGAATTCTCTACCCCAGAGGGCCGTGAGCACTCAGTCATTGAGTGTGTTCAGGAAAGAGATCGATAGATTTCTCGATATTGAAGACATCAAGGGGTACGGGGGTAGTGCGAGGAAAAGGCATTGAGGTAGAAGATCAGTCATGATCTAGTTGAATGGTGAAGCAAGCTTGAGGGGCCGAATGGCCAACTCCTGCTCCCGTTTCCTAAAATCCTATGTTTGTATGTCTCCATTCCTATTGGTCCCTTTTCCCCTGGGATTCTATTCCCTCAGAATCTTCCCGCCCCCCCCCCAGCTCAGTTTTATTTGGAAGTTGTCCAGCTAGGTTTTGTTTTTCTCTGGGTTTCTCTCCCTTGTGATCTTTCCACCTGGGTTTCCTTACCCTTGCGTCTTTGTACGATGGCTCTTTTCCCCTAGGTCCTTCCCACTGGCTGTTTTACCCTGTGTCACTTTTCCCCTAGTTCTGTTCCCCTGGGTCTCATTATCACTCACTCTGTTCCATTGGGTTGTCTATTTTTCACTTTCCCTGGATCTGTCACCCCCCAGGTCTCCTCCCATGGGTATCTTCTCCTGGGCATTTTGCCGTGGCTTCATATTATCCAGGGTATCTTCTCCCATAGGAGCTTTCCCTGGTTCTTCCCCAAGCGACCTTTCTCCTGAGTCTGTTTTCTCAGGGTTTAAGTTCGCTCGGATATCTTTTCCCCCAGTGACTGTCCTACATGGGTCTTGCTTCGCCTGTGTATCATCCCGTGGGTCCTTTCCCCTGAGTGTCTTTTCCCGTGGGTCTTTTTCCCTCTGTCTCTTTTCCACTAGGAACTATCTATCCCATATGCTACATGCTGCTAGTTCTCCTTACGCCTGTTCTTTTCCAAGTTCCCTTTTCCACCAGGGTATCTTTACCGTGGTATATTTTCCACTGAGATCCTTTCGCCTTGGTTTGTCCCTCTGGGTCTGTTTCCCTGTATTTCATTTCCCCTGGTTCTGTCACCCTGGGTCTCTGCACATGAGTAACTATTAGAATCACAGAATCATAGAAAGTTGAAGGCACAGAAAGAGGCCATTTGGCCCATCCTGTCTGTGCTGGCCGAAAAATGTTACATCCATTCTAATCCCACCTTCCAGCATTTGGTCCATAGCCCTGCAGTTTACGGCACTTGAGGTGCATATCCAGACTCCTTTTGAATGAGTTGAGGGTCTCTGCCTCAACTACCCTTTCAGGCAGTGAGTTCCAGACTCCCACCACCCTCTGGGTGAAAAAGTATTTCCTCATTACCCTCCAATTTTTCTACCAATCACTTTAAATCTGTGCCCCCTCGTCACTGACTCTCTGCTTATGTGAATAGGCCCTTCACCTCCACTCTATCCAGGCCCCCTCAAAATTTAGTACATTTCAATCAGATCTCCCCTCAGTTTTCCCCAGCCTATCCAATATTTCCTCATAGCTGCATTTTTCCAGTCCCAGCAACATCCTTGTAAATCTCCTCTGTACCCTCTCTAGTGCAATTACATCCTTTCTGTAATGAGGTGACCAGAACTCCACACAGTACTCAAGTTGTGGCCTCACCAATGATTTATACAGTTCCAGCATAACCTAAAATAAAAGCAAAATACTGCAGATGCTGGAAATCTGAAATACAAACAAGGAATGCTAGAATTATTCAGTAGGTCTGGCAGCATCTGTGGAGAGAGAAGCAGAGTTAACGTTTCAGCTCAGTGACCCTTCCAAAGGGGCTGCCAGACCTGCTGAGTATTTCCAGCATTTCTTGTTTATATTTCAGCATAACCTCCCTGCTCTTATATTCTATACCTCGGCTAATAAAGGAAAGGATTCCCTATGCCTTCTTAACCACCTTATCGACCTGTCCTGCCACCTTCAGGGATCTGTGGACATTCACTCCCTCACTTCCTCCATACTTCTCAGTATTTTCCCATTAATCATGTATTCCTTTGCCTTGTTTGACCTCCCCAAATGCATCACCGCACGCTTCTTCAGGTTGAATTCCATTTGCTATTTTACGCTGGCTTGTTTTTCTCCATGGTCTCATTTCCCCTAGGAATTTTCCCGAGGTTGGGTCTTTTTTTTGTTGGCTTTTTTACCACGTGAATTTTCCTTGTGTATCTTTCCCCATGGGTCTTCTCCCTCGTGTCTTTTTTCCCATGGGTTTCTTTTCCCCTGGGACTTTTCCCCATTGGCCCTCTTCACTTGGTTTTCTTTTCCACTTGATCTGCCCCCTGTTTTTTGTCTGCCTGGGCTCTTGTCCTCAGGTCCCGTCCCCCGTGGGTCTGTTTTCCTTTCAATCTTTTCTCCCTTTGTCACGTTCCCCTCGATCTATTCCTCTGTATTTCATTTCCCCTGAATCTGAGCTGTGGTGGCATTAGCAACACGGAGTTTTCCCCAGGTCTGTTTTCTTGGTTATCTCTCCCTGTTTTTTTCCCCCCCCCAATGTGTCTCTTTCCTTGGGGCTATCCCAGGATCCCTTTGCCCCCGTATCTCTTTTTCCCCTGGCTCCTTTGCCCAGGATTTCTTTACCCTGAAAGTCTTTTCCTCCTGGGTCTCTTTTCCCTTGTATCTTTTACCCTGGCTATTTAACCCTGGCTCACTTTACATTTGGGTATCTTATTCCCCCGGGCCTTAGGCCATGGCTCTCTTCTATCCTTAGTCGATGCCCCTGGGTGACTTTTCCCGAGGTTTTTTTTCTCATGGATCTTTTCCATTGGCTTTATTCCACTGCTCTTTTTCTCTGGGTCTGTTTTTCCCCTGGATCTTTTCTGCTGGGGCTTTTCCCCTTGAAATAAATTCCCTTGGCTTTATCTTTCCCTGGGTATTTTTGTAAATCTTTTCCCCTGGGTCTTTTTTCCCCTGGATCTCTTCCCGCCCCCACCCCCTGGGTCTCCTCCCTCTTGATCTTTTTCACTGTGTCTTTTCCCCTGGGTCCTATACCCTTGATGTCTTTTCCCCTGGATCTCCTTTATGCTGGGTCTTTGCCTCTGAGAATCTTTTTTTAGAGGGTATAGTTTCCCGAATTCTCTTTTGCCATCAGTCTTTTTCCCCTCCAATGTCTTTTCCTCCTGCGTATGTTTTCTCCTCGATCATTTTCCCTCGTCATCTTTACCCTGGAATTCTTTTACCCTTGCTGTGTTGCGCTGAATCTGTTTTCAAAAGGGACTTTTCCTTATTCCTTTTTCCTCTGTCTCCCTTTTCCCCGGGTTCCTTTTCACCAATGCCTCCTTTTCCCTGTTTTTCTTTCTGCTGACTCGCTTTTCCCCTGTGTCTTGTCGCCTGAAGAGCTCTTTCCCATTTGTTTCTTTTCTGCTGGGTCTTTTGCCTTCTGGTTTGCTTTTGCCTGGGTCTTTCCCCCTGGATCTCTATTAGCCTGGATCTCTTTACCCCGGGTCTTTTTTAAAAATTCATTCATGGGATGTGGGCGTCGCTGGCCAGGCCAGCATTTATTGCCCATCCCTAAGTGCCCTTGAGAAGGTGGTGGTGAGCTGCCTTCTTGAACCGCTGCAGTCCATGTTGGGTAGGTACACCCACAGTGCTGTTAGGAAGGGAGTTCCAGGATTTTGACCCAGCGACAGTGAAGGAACGGCGATATAGTTCCAAGTCAGGATGGTGTGTGACTTGGAGGGGAACTTGCAGCTGGTGGTGTTCCCAACCATTTGCTGCCCTTGTCCTTCTAGTTGTTAGAGGTCGCGGGTTTGGAAGGTGCTGTCTGAGGAGCCTTGGTGCGTTGCTGCAGTGCATCTTGTAGATGGTACACACTGCTGCCACTGTGCGTTGGTGATGGAGGGAGTGAATGTTTGTAGATGGGGTGCCAATCAAGCGGGCTGCTTTGTCCTGGATGGTGTCGAGCTTCTTGAGTGTTGTTGGAGCTGCACCCATCCAGGCAAGTGGAGACTATTCCATCACACCCCTGATTTGTGCCTTGTAGATGGTGGACAAGCTTTGGGGAGTCAGGAAGTGAGTTACTCGCCTCAGGATTCCCAGCCTCTGACCTGTTCTTGTAGCCATGGTATTTATATGGCTACTCCAGTTCAGTTTCTGGTCAGTGGTAGCCCCTAGGATGTTGATAGTGGGGAATTCAGCGATGGTAATGCCATTGAATGTCAAGGGGAGATGGTTAGATTCTCTCTTGTTGGAGATGGTCATTGCCTGGCACTTGTGTGGGGCAAATGTTACTTGCCACTTATCAGCCCAAGCCTGGATATTGCTGCATTTCTACATGAACTGGTTCAGTATCTGAGGAGTCACGAATGGTGCTGAACATTGTGCAATCATCAGCGAACATCCCCACTTCTGACCTTCTGATTGAAGGAAGGTCATTGATGAAGCAGCTGCAGATGGTTGGGCCCAGGACACTACCCCGAGGAACTCCTGCAGTGATATCCTGGAGCTCAGATGATTGACCTCCAACAACCACAACCATCTTCCTTTGTGCAAGGTATTGCTCCAGCCAGCGGACGGTTTTCACCCTGGATCTCTTATTCACAGTGTCTTTTCTTCCGCATCTCTTTTACCCTGCATCGTTTCCCCTTGATCTCTTTACCTCTGTATCCCTATTTCCCCTGTGTTCCTTTCTCGCTGGGTGTTTTTTATTCAATTTCTTTTCCCTTGGGACGTTTCCACTGAATCCATGATTCTCCTTCTGTAACTCTTTTCCAAAGGGCCTAGTTTACCTGGGTCTCTTTCACTGTGTCTTTTCCCCTGAGTACTTTGTCTTGGGTCCCATTTCCTTTGCTTTTTTCCCCGGATCACTTTTTAAATTCTGGTTCTCCTTTCCCCTGGTCATTCTCCCGCATTTCTTTGCCCTGGATTGTTTTTTCCCCGTCTGTTTCTTTGTCACTGGGTCTCTTTTCCCCGTGTCTCATTTCTGCAGGGTATCTTTCCTTGGTTCCCCTTTCCCCAGTCACAATCTTCCTGGGTCCATTGATCTGGATCTCCTTTCCACTGTGTCTTTTCCTCTGGATCCCTTGTCCCCGTGGCTCTTTTTCAATAGGTATCTTTGTGTTGGGTTCAACTCCACTTGGTAAGTTTCTCCCGGGTTTTCATTTTCCCTGCGTCTTTTTCCCGAATCCATTTTCCTTCTGTGTCATTTTACCCTTGGGTTTTGCCCTGGATTTCCTTTCCAGGGCCTTTCCCTTGGTTTTTTTTGACCTGGATCTCTTTTCCTCCTGGCTCTCTATTTTCCTTGTACTTTTTCCCCAGGTTTGTTTCCCTCCTCCTCTTTCTTTTCCTTCCGGGGTTCATTCCCCTGGGGATCTCCTCCCTGGGACTTTTTCTGCTGTGTTTTTTCCCCTTGATCTCTCTGCCCCGGATCAACTGCCCTGGGTCTCCTTCTCCCCTGGTTCTCTTTACTGCTGGATCTCTTTACACATGGTTCTCTTTTGTCCTTCATCTTTTCTCCTAGATCATTCCCCTGGGTTTCTTGTCACCTGGGTCGTTATACCTTGGGTCGCTTTTTTTTGCTTTGCTCTCTTTTCCCTTAGTCACTTTTGCTATGAATTTTTTTTCCCCTGGGACCTTTGCCCGGGATCTTTTTTCCCTGCTGGTTCTTTGGCTCTGGGTGTCTTTTTCACTCGATATATCTTTCCCCAGGTCTCTTTTCCCTGGATGTTCTCTGTTGGATCTCCTTTTCCCCTGGTTCTCTTTCCCCCTGGGTCTCCATTCTCCTGGGTAAATTCATTTCCCCGGGTATCTTTCCCCCTTGGCCCTGTTTGGCACTGCATCTCTTTCCCCCTTGGTCTTTACCCCGGGTGTCCCTTTTCACGTGGTACTTTCCCTGGATCTCTTTTCCTCCGGACTTTTTCCTGTGTATTTTAACCTGGGTTTCTTTTCGCTGGGACTCTTTTGTACATAGTCCTTTTTGCCCTGTGTCTTTTCTGATGAATCTCTTTTCCCTTTTGTCCTGTCCCTTGAAACGCTTTCCCCACGGGCAACACTTCCTCTGGGTCTTTTCCACTGTGTTTATTTTTCCCTGGGCTTTCCCCCAGAGTTTCCTTACTGCTGGCTGGGTATCCTTGCCTCCTCATTATCCTCACAATTATTTTCCATGGGTCTATTCTGCAGGATCCCGTTTCCACTGGGCCTCTCTGTCACTGGATCTCTTTTTCCCTGGCTCTCTTTTCTGTTGGATAGCTTTGCTCCCTGGATTCCCTTACCCCGTGTTTTTTTCGTGGGATTCTTTTCCCTGGGTCTTTTCACCTGGATCCCTTTATCCCTTGGTCTCTTTTTTTTGTCCTGTATCTTTTTCCATGGATTCATATTCCCCTTGGTCTCTTTCTTTCTTGGGTCTTTTCCCCGAGTTCTCTCTATCCCCAGGGTCCTTTGCCTTGGATGCAGCTTTCCCTTGGTGTTTCCATAGGATCTCTATTCCTCTTGTGTCTCTTTACCTCTGGGTCCTTTTCCATTTGTTTTATATGCTGGGTCCCCTTTCCCCCTGGTTTCCTTTGCCCAGTCCCGTTCCTTGGGTATTTTCCCATGAGTCCTTTGCCTTGTATCTCTATCTCCATTGGCCATTTCCCCAGCATCTCTATTCTTCCTGGTTCTCTTTATACCTGGTAACGTTTCCCCTTATTTTCTTTTACCTTTGGCCTTTTTATCAGGAATGGCTTTTCCTCCTGTGCCTCTCCTTTCCCCTGTGTCTTTTACCCAAGATCTCTTTTTCCTCTTGCTCTCTTTTCCCCTGAGTTTTTTCTGCTGAAACTCTTGAGACCTAAAACACTATTCCACAAGAACTCTGTTCCCCTGGGTCTTTTCCCCTGGGTCCCTTCTCTACTAGTCTTTCCCCAGTGTTTCTTTTCCCTGGCTCTTTTCCCTTTGATACCTTTAGCTCCTGGGTTTCCTTACCCCTGGACTTTCCCTCTCGTATTATTTTCCCTGTTTTTTTGGCCTACATCTCTTTTCCCCTTGGTCACTTTTTTCCCCCTGTGCATTATCCCCTGAATCATTTCCCCTCTGCGTCTCTTTTTCTCGGGTCCCTTTTCCCCTGAATCTTTCATGGAATCTATTTTCCCATGGGTCTTTCCCCAGGGTTTATTTTTCCTTATGTCTTTGTCCTTCGAGTTGCTTCTTGACTCTCTTTACCTCTGTGTCTGTTTGCCTGGTTCCCTTTTTTCCCATGGCTGTCCTTTCCCCTGGGTATCTTTTCCACTGGTTCTCATTTCCTTGTGTCTTTCCCCATTGATCTCCTTTCTGTTGGGTATAATTTCCCCCATGTCCCTTTTACCATGGGTCATTTCCCATCCATCTTGATTTCTCCTGGGATTCCTTTCTCTCCTTGGTCTCCTGGATATCTGTTGCTCCGGGGTTTCTTTTCTCCTAGGCCTTTTTTTCCTGGGAGTCACTGCCCCTGCTTCTTTCTCTGGGTTTTGTTTTTCCCTGACTATTTTCCCTTGGATATCATTGTCTCCTGGACCTATTTTTCCCGGGTCCTTTCCCCTGGATCTCTTCTCCCCGTGTCCCTTTTCACCTGATCTTTTCTGCTGAATCTATTTTCCTTGGCTGCTGAAACTCTATACTCCTGGGCCGCTTTTCCCATGGATCTATTTCCCTTGTGTTTTTCCCCTTGCCCCTTTGTCTTGGATCTCCCTTCCACTTGGTCTTTTCCCCTGGATATCTTTTCCTTTCGGGTCTCTTTATTCCTGGGTCTTTTCCCCATGGTCTTTCCACTGCATCTCTTTTCCCAAGGATCTCCTTGTCACTGAGTCTGTTTTCCCCGGATCCCTTTCTGTGGGTCTTTTTCGCTGTGCGCATTCCCTTGGCTCCTGTGCCATGGATCTATTTTCCCCAGGGTCTTTTTGTTCTGTCTCTTTTCACCTGTGTCTCTTTTCCCCTGGGTCCTTGCTTTTCCCCTAGGTCCTTGTTTTTCCCCTGGGTCTCTTTTCCCCTGGGTTCCTTTCTCTGAGGTTCCTTTTTCCCCACAACTCTTTCTCACCTGGTTATTTTTCTCCTGTCCCTTGTCCCATGTTTTCCCCTTGATATATTTCCCGTTTCTCTTTCTCACTGGGTCTCTTTTCCCTGGGTTTTTCTTTTTCCCTCTGTTTATTCCTCTAGGTCTCCCATTCCCCTGGCTCTCCTTTCCCATGGTTCCCTTTCTCTCCTGTGTCTCTTTACCCTGGAGTCTTTTCTGCTAAATCTTTTTCCCGCCGGGATTTTGTTTTCCCTGGGTGTTTATATCTGGATCCCTTTTCCTGTGGGTCTTTCCCCAGGGTCTCTTTTTCCCAGGACCTTGTTTTCTCTGAGTATTTTCCCCTGGGTCGCTTTTCCCTTGGAAGTTTGCCTCCTAGGTCATTTTTCTTCTGATCGTTTGCCCAGGATTTGTTTTCCCCTTGTTCTCTATTTACTGTGTGCCTTTTACCCTGGGTATCTTTTGCCCAGATCTATTTTGCCCTGTGTTTCTTCCCTGGTTTCATTTCCCTCGTGTCTCTTTGTCACTGGGACTCTGTCGCCTGTGTCTCTTTCCACTGGCTCGATTTTCCCTGAGACTTTTTCACAGTTTCTTTTCCCCTGTGTTCTTTGCCTTGGATCTCCCTTCCCTTGGTTTTTTTCCCTTGGATATCTTTGCCTCCGGGGTCTTTACCCCTTTGTCTTTCCCTGGGTCTCTTTTCCACCGGTTCCATTTGATCACTGGTTCCTTTTTTACCTGGGTCCTTTTTTTCCCCCAGTTCTATTTTCCTCTGTGTTTTCCCCTGGGTCCCTTTTTTCCCCCGGGTCCCTTTCTCCTCCTCAGTTTGTTTTCCCCTGGGTAGTTATTCACCTGCAGTCCTGGCACTGGATCGTGTTCTCCTTGCTGTTTTGTTGCCTGAACCCCTTTTCCTCCTGGATCTTTGGCTCAGTGACTGATTTTCAGACTCTCCTCCTGCCAAGGTCTCATTGGCCCTAGGTCTTTTTCCTTCAAGTCGTAGAGAGATACAGCACTGAAACAGGCCCTTCGGCCCACTGAGTCTGTGCCGACCATCAACCACCCATTTATATTAATCATACACTAATCTCATACTCCTACCACATCCCCACCCGTCCCTATATTTCCCTACCACCTACCTATACTCGTGGCAATTTATAATGGTCAATTTACCTATCAACCTGCAAGTCTTTGGCTGTGGGAGGAAACCGGAGTACCCGGAGGAAACCCACGTGATCACAGGGAGAACTTGCAAACTCCACAGAGGCAGTACCCAGAATCGAACCCAGGTCACTGGAGCTGTGAGGCTGCGGTGCTAACCACTGCGCCACTGTGCTGCCCTCTGTGCCTGGGATCACTTTTCCCCTGGTTCTCTTTTCCCTGGCTCTTTTTGGCAGTGGATCTCTTTCCCCAAGAATCTTTTCCCCAGGACCTCTTTCCTCCTGGGTTATTTCCCCAGGTCCCTTTTCCCCAGGTTATCTTTCCCCCTCGGCCCATTTTCCCCTTGGTCTCATTCACTGCATTTTTTTTTTGCACTGGTTCCTTTTATTCTCTGGGTCTTTTCCCTGTTTTCCCCCCTTTATGTCTCTTTTCCTCTAAGTATCTTTTCTGCTGGTGCCCTTTTCCCCAGTATCTATTCCCCTTGATCTCTTTTCCTCTTGGTCCCTTTTACCCCGTCTCATTTTTCGCCTGGTCTGTTCTTCTGAATCTCTTTTTCCTCTGGGTCTCTTTGCTCCTGGGCCTTTTCCACTGGGTCTCTTTGCTCCTGGGCCTTTTCCACTGGGTCTCTCTTTGTCCTGTGTTTTCCCCAGGGTTTGTTTTCCCTGAGTGTTTTCCCTTGTGGCTCTCATTTACCTGGGTCTTTTACCCTAGTTATATTAATCCCCTTGCTCCCTTTTTCCCTGGGACCCTTTCTCCTTTGTGAACCTTGCATCCTGGGATTTGTCTGCTGAATCTCTTTTCCCTGTGTATTTCCTCCTGCCTCTCTTTGCCCCGGGTCTTTGTTTCTCCTGGTCTCTTTCACGGTGCCTTTTCCCTGAGGTCGTTTGCCTTGCATCCCTTCCTCTTGGTCTTTTCCCACGGATCTCTTTCGTTCCTGGGTCTCCTTACTCTTGGTCCTCACCCTTTTCCCTTCCGGTTCCATTTTCAACTGGATTCATTTGACATCCACTTCTCTCTTCAGCTGTTCTCCTTTATCTCTTTTCCCGTGGGCACTCTTCCCTTAATCTCTGCATCCCCTTCATCTGTGTCCCGATGAGCCTGAATATTTTCCCCTGGATCTCTCATCCTCTTGGTCGTT
The DNA here is from genome assembly GCF_036365525.1 of Heterodontus francisci. Taxonomy (NCBI): domain Eukaryota; kingdom Metazoa; phylum Chordata; class Chondrichthyes; order Heterodontiformes; family Heterodontidae; genus Heterodontus; species Heterodontus francisci. The sequence goes on from NC_090398.1 coordinate 33,199,487, forward strand.
TTTTAGTCTGGGTGTCTTTTCTCCTGGGTTTTCTTGACAGTATCGCTTTCCCCTTGGTCTGTTTTTCTCCGGTGATTATTCCTGTTTATGTTCCCCTGGATCTCTTTTCCTTGGGTCTCATTGTCACTGGATATCTTTTACCCTGGAACCTTTTTCAACCAGGGTTGCCTTAAACCTCTGGCTTTCCCCTGGATTTCGAGTCTCCCGCTGTTTTCCCCCAGACCAATTTCTCCTTAGCTCTCTTTGTCACTGAGTCTCTCTTCTCTTGGTCACTTTCTCAACTCTATCTTTCCTCCTGTCTGTATTTTCCAAATCCCTTTTCACCTGGGTATCTTTCACTGTTTCTTTTCCCTGGATTCTTTGACCTGGATCTCCTTTCCCCTTCGTCTTTTCCTTTCAGTCCTTTACCCTGGGTCTCTTTTCTCCTGTGCATCTTTGCCCCGGTTCTCATTTCCACTGTGTTTGTCCCCTTAATCTCATTTCCCCTTGGTCTCATTTCCCCAGTGTACCATTTTCCCCTGAGTCTTTTCTGCTGAATCTCTTTTCCACTGGGTCTCATTTCCCTCGATCTTTTCCCCTCAGTCCCTTTCCCCTTGGGTATTTTTCCAGGCTTTCTTTTTCTCCTGAGTCTTTTCACCTGGATCTATTTCCCACTAGGTCTCTTTTTTTTTCTCCTTACTCTCTTTTACCCTGGGTCTTTACCCCTGGATCCGTTTCCCCCTTGGTCTCTTTTATCCTTGGGTATTTACCCCTAGATTCCTTTTCCCCTTTGTCTCTTTTGACCCTGGGTCTTTTCTCCTGAATCTCTTTTCCTTGGTTTCTTGACCTCTGGATCTCTTTTCCCCTATGTCCCCCTTTCCCCCGGTCTCTTTCCGTCTGCAGATCATTTCCCCGGTTCCCTTTTCCCAGGTCTTTTCCTTTGGGTCCTTTGTCCTGGGTCTCTTTTCCCCTGTGTCCCTTTTCCCATGGGTCTTTTTCCCGGTATCTCTTTTTCTCCTGGGAGAATTTTCTGCTCTGCCTTTACCCCGGGTCATTTCTGCTCTATTTCTTTCCCCCTGGATCTTTTACGCTGAATCTCTTTTCCTCTGGGTCTCTTTGCCCCAGGCCTGCTGCCCCCCCCCCCCCGGAACCCACTTCCCCTGGGACTTTCCCCAGGGGTTCTTTTTCCCCTGGGTATTTTCCCTTGCATAGCTTTGCCATCTGCGTCTATTTTCCCTGGATCTATGCCTTTAGAACTATTAATCCCCTTTCACTCTTTTCCCCTGGGTCCCTTCCCACACTCCCACCCCCCCCCCCTCCCCCCCTCCCCCCGTCCCCTCGCCACAGTTTCCCTTTTCCCCTGGCTCTTTCCATAGATTTTCTTTAAATTTTACCTTTCCCCGTGGAAATCTTTTTTCCTTGGTCGCTTCTTGACCTGGGGCTTTACTGCTGGATTTTCTTCCCGTCTCTTTGACCATGGGTCTCTTTTTTTCCTCCTGTCTCTCTTTTCCACTGGGATTCCCCGCCCTCTCCCCCTCCAACTCATTTTCTTCTTGTTCCCTTTTCCTGTGTGTCATTTCGCCTTCAACTCTTTTCTTCTGGGTCTCTCCTCCTCCCTGTCTCTCCTCCTCCCTGTCTCTCCTCCTCCCTGTCTCTCCTCCGTGTCTCTCCTCCTTCCTGTCTCTCCTCCTCCCTGTCTCTCCTCCTCCGTGTCTCTCCTCCTCCGTGTCTCTCCTCCTCCCTGTCTCTCCTCCTCCCTGTCTCTCCTCCTCCCTGTCTCTCCTCCTCCCTGTCTCTCCTCCTCCGTGTCTCTCCTCCTCCCTGTCTCTCCTCCTCCGTGTCTCTCCTCCTCCGTGTCTCTCCTCCTCCGTGTCTCTCCTCCTCCCTGTCTCTCCTCCTCCCTGTCTCTCCTCCTCCGTGTCTCTCCTCCTCCGTGTCTCTCCTCCTCCGTGTCTCTTCTCCTCCCTGTCTCTCCTCCTCCCTGTCTCTCCTCCTCCCTGTCTCTCCTCCTTCCTGTCTCTCCTCCGTGTCTCTCCTCCTTCCTGTCTCTCCTCCTCCCTGTCTCTCCTCCTCCCTGTCTCTCCTCCTCCCTGTCTCTCCTCCTCCGTGTCTCTCCTCCTCCGTGTCTCTCCTCCTCCGTGTCTCTCCTCCTCCGTGTCTCTCCTCCTCCCTGTCTCTCCTCCTTCCTGTCTCTCCTCCGTGTCTCTCCTCCTTCCTGTCTCTCCTCCTCCCTGTCTCTCCTCCTCCCTGTCTCTCCTCCTTCCTGTCTCTCCTCCGTGTCTCTCCTCCTTCCTGTCTCTCCTCCTCCCTGTCTCTCCTCCTCCGTGTCTCTCCTCCTCCGTGTCTCTCCTCCTCCTTGTCTCTCCTCCTCCCTGTCTCTCCTCCTCCCTGTCTCTCCTCCTCCGTGTCTCTCCTCCTCCGTGTCTCTCCACCTCCGTGTCTCTCCTCCTCCCTGTCTCTCCTCCTCCCTGTCTCTCCTCCTCCGTGTCTCTCCTCCTTCCTGTCTCTCCTCCTCCCTGTCTCTCCTCCTCCCTGTCTCTCCTCCTCCGTGTCTCTCCTCCTCCGTGTCTCTCCTCCTCCGTGTCTCTCCTCCTCCGTGTCTCTCCTCCTCCCTGTCTCTCCTCCTCCCTGTCTCTCCTCCTCCGTGTCTCTCCTCCTCCGTGTCTCTCCTCCTTCCTGTCTCTCCTCCTTCCTGTCTCTCCTCCTTCCTGTCTCTCCTCCTTCCTGTCTCTCCTCCTCCGTGTCTCTCCTCCTCCCTGTCTCTCCTCCTCCGTGTCTCTCCTCCTCCGTGTCTCTCCTCCTTCCTGTCTCTCCTCCTTCCTGTCTCTCCTCCTCCGTGTCTCTCCTCCTCCGTGTCTCTCCTCCTCCCTGTCTCTCCTCCTCCGTGTCTCTCCTCCTCCCTGTCTCTCCTCCTCCGTGTCTCTCCTCCTCCGTGTCTCTCCTCCTCCCTGTCTCTCCTCCTCCCTGTCTCTCCTCCTCCCTGTCTCTCCTCCTCCGTGTCTCTCCTCCTCCCTGTCTCTCCTCCTCCCTGTCTCTCCTCCTCCGTGTCTCTCCTCCTCCGTGTCTCTCCTCCTCCGTGTCTCTCCTCCTCCGTGTCTCTCCTCCTTCCTGTCTCTCCTCCTCCCTGTCTCTCCTCCTCCGTGTCTCTTCTCCTCCGTGTCTCTTCTCCTCCGTGTCTCTTCTCCTCCGTGTCTCTTCTCCTCCGTGTCTCTCCTCCTCCGTGTCTCTCCTCCTCCGTGTCTCTCCTCCTTCCTGTCTCTCCTCCTCCCTGTCTCTCCTCCTCCGTGTCTCTCCTCCTCCGTGTCTCTCCTCCTTCCTGTCTCTCCTCCTCCCTGTCTCTCCTCCTCCGTGTCTCTTCTCCTCCGTGTCTCTTCTCCTCCGTGTCTCTCCTCCTCCCTGTCTCTCCTCCTCCCTGTCTCTCCTCCTCCGTGTCTCTCCTCCTCCGTGTCTCTCCTCCTCCGTGTCTCTCCTCCTTCCTGTCTCTCCTCCTCCCTGTCTCTCCTCCTCCGTGTCTCTCCTCCTCCGTGTCTCTTCTCCTCCGTGTCTCTTCTCCTCCGTGTCTCTTCTCCTCCCTGTCTCTCCTCCTCCCTGTCTCTCCTCCTCCGTGTCTCTCCTCCTCCGTGTCTCTCCTCCTCCGTGTCTCTCCTCCTCCCTGTCTCTCCTCCTCCGTGTCTCTTCTCCTCCGTGTCTCTTCTCCTCCGTGTCTCTTCTCCTCCGTGTCTCTTCTCCTCCGTGTCTCTCCTCCTCCGTGTCTCTCCTCCTCCCTGTCTCTCCTCCTCCCTGTCTCTCCTCCTCCCTGTCTCTCCTCCTCCCTGTCTCTCCTCCTTCCTGTCTCTCCTCCTTCCTGTCTCTCCTCCTTCCTGTCTCTCCTCCTCCCTGTCTCTCCTCCTCCGTGTCTCTCCTCCTTCCTGTCTCTCCTCCTTCCTGTCTCTCCTCCTCCGTGTCTCTCCTCCTCCGTGTCTCTCCTCCTCCCTGTCTCTCCTCCTCCCCGTCTCTCCTCCTCCCCGTCTCTCCTCCTTCCTGTCTCTCCTCCTCCGTGTCTCTCCTCCTCCCTGTCTCTCCTCCTCCCTGTCTCTCCTCCTCCGTGTCTCTCCTCCTCCGTGTCTCTCCTTCTCCGTGTCTCTCCTCCTCCGTGTCTCTCCTCCTCCCTGTCTCTCCTCCTCCGTGTCCCTCCTCCTCCCTGTCTCTCCTCCTCCCTGTCTCTCCTCCTCCGTGTCTCTCCTCCTCCCTGTCTCTCCTCCTCCCTGTCTCTCCTCCTACGTGTCTCTCCTCCTCCCTGTCTCTCCTCCTCCGTGTCTCTCCTCCTCCGTGCCTCTCCTCCTCCGTGTCTCTCCTCCTCCGTGTCTCTCCTCCTCCCTGTCTCTCCTCCTCCCTGTCTCTCCTCCTCCGTGTCTCTCCTCCTCTGTGTCTCTCCTCCTTCCTGTCTCTCCTCCTCCGTGTCTCTCCTCCTTCCTGTCTCTCCTCCTCCCTGTCTCTCCTCCTCCCTGTCTCTCCTCCTCCCCGTCTCTCCTCCTTCCTGCGATAGTGATCACAATTCGGTTAGGTTTACCTTAGCGATGGGCAGGGACAGGTATATATCGCAGGGCAAGAATTATAGCTGGGGGAAAGGAAATTATGACGCGATTAGGCAAGATTCAGGATGTGCAGGATGGGGAAGGAAACTGCAGGGGATGGGCACAAACGAAATGTGGAGCTTATTCAAGGAGCAGCTAATGCGTGTCCTTGATAAGTATGTACCTGTCAGGCAGGGAGGAAGTTGTCGAGCGAGGGAGCCGTGGTTTACTCAAGAAGTTGAAGCGCTTGTCAAGAGGAAGAGGGCGGCTTATGTTAGGATGAGACGTGAAGGCTCAGTTAGGGCGCTTGAGAGTTACAAGCTAGCCAGGAAGGATCTAAAGGGAGAGCTAAGAAGAGCAAGGAGAGGACACGAGAAGTCATTGGCGGATAGGATCAAAGAAAACCCTCAGACTTTCTATAGGTATATCAGGAATAAACGAATGATAAGAGTTAGAACAGGGCCAATCAAGGATAGTAGTGGGAAGTTGTGTGCGGAATCAGAGGAGATAGGGGAAGCGTTAAATGAATATTTTTCGTCAGTATTTACAGTAGAAAAAGAAAATGTTGCCGAGGAGATGACTGAGATACAGCCTACTAGGCTAGATGGGATTGAGATTCACAAGGAGGAGGTGTTAGCAATTTTGGAAAGAGTGAAAATAGATAAGTCCCCTGGGCCAGATGGGATTTATCCTAGGATTCTCTGGGACGCCAGGGAGGAGATTGCAGAGCCGTTGTTGTTGATCTTTATGTCGTCATTGTCGACAGGAGTAGTGCCGGAGGACTGGAGGATAGCAAATGTTGTCCCCTTGTTCAAGAAGGGGAGTAGAGACAGCCCTGGTAATTATAGACCTGTGAGCCTTACTTCGGTTGTGGGTAAAATGTTGGAAAAGGTTATAAGAGACAGGATTTATAATCATCTTGAAAAGAATAAGTTCATTTGCGATAGTCAGCACGGTTTTGTGAAAGGTAGGTCGTGCCTCACAAACCTTATTGAGTTTTTCGAGAAGGTGACCAAACAGGTGGATGAGGGTAAAGCCGTGGATGTGGTGTATATGGATTTCAGTAAGGCGTTTGATAAGGTTCCCCACGGTAGGCTATTGCAGAAAATACGGAAGTATGGGATTGAAGGTGATTTAGAGCTTTGGATCAGAAATTGGCTAGCTGAAAGAAGACAGAGGGTGGTGGTTGATGGCAAATGTTCATCCTGGAGTTTAGTTACTAGTGGTGTACCGCAAGGTTCTGTTTTGGGGCCACTGCTGTTTGTCATTTTTATAAACGACCTGGATGAGGGTGTAGAAGGGTGGGTTAGTAAATTTGCGGATGACACGAAGGTCGGTGGAGTTGTGGATAGTGTCGAAGGGTGTTGTAGGGTACAGAGGGACATAGATAGGCTGCAGAGCTGGGCTGAGAGATGGCAAATGGAGTTTAATGCGGAGAAGTGTGAGGTGATTCACTTTGGAAGGAGTAACAGCAATGCAGAGTACTGGGCTAATGGGAAGATTCTTGGTAGTGTAGATGAGCAGAGAGATCTTGGTATCCAGGTACATAAATCCCTGAAAGTTGCTACCCAGGTTAATAGGGCTGTTAAGAAGGCATATGGTGTGTTAGTTTTTATTAGTAGGGGGATCGAGTTTCGGAGCCACGAGGTCATGATGCAGCTGTACAAAACTCTGGTGTGGCCGCACCTTGAGTATTGTGTGCAGTTCTGGTCACCGCATTATAGGAAGGATGTGGAAGCTTTGGAAAGGGTGCAGAGGAGATTTACTAGGATGTTGCCTGGTATGGAAGGAAGGTCTTACGAGGAAAGGCTGAGGGACTTGGGGTTGTTTTCGTTGGAGAGAAGGAGGAGGAGAGGTGACTTAATAGAGACATACAAGATAATCAGAGGGTTAGATAGGGTGGATAGTGAGAGTCTTTTTCCTCGGATGAGGATGGCAAACACGAGGGGACATAGCTTTAAGTTGAGGGGTGAAAGATATAGGACAGATGTCAGAGGTAGTTTCTTTACGCAGAGAGTAGTAGGGGCGTGGAACGCCCTGCCTGCAACAGTAGTAGACTCGCCAACTTTAAGGGCATTTAAGTGGTCATTGGATAGACATATGGATGTAAATGGAATAGTGTAGGTCAGATGATCGGCGCAACATCGAGGGCCGAAGGGCCTGTACTGCGCTGTAATATTCTAATTCTAATTCTAATTCTCCTCCTCCGTGTCTCTCCTCCTCCGTGTCTCTCCTCCTCCCTGTCTCTCCTCCTCCGTGTCTCTCCTCCTCCGTGTCTCTCCTCCTCCGTGTCTCTCCTCCTCCCTGTCTCTCCTCCTCCCTGTCTCTCCTCCTCCGTGTCTCTCCTCCTCCCTGTCTCTCCTCCTCCGTGTCTCTCCTCCTCCGTGTCTCTCCTCCTCCGTGTCTCTCCTCCTCCCTGTCTCTCCTCCTCCCTGTCTCTCCTCCTCCGTGTCTCTCCTCCTCCGTGTCTCTCCTCCTCCCTGTCTCTCCTCCTCCCTGTCTCTCCTCCTCCGTGTCTCTCCTCCTCCGTGTCTCTCCTCCTCCCTGTCTTTCCTCCTCCCTGTCTCTCCTCCTCCGTGTCTCTCCTCCTCCGTGTCTCTCCTCCTCCGTGTCTCTCCTCCTCCGTGTCTCTCCTCCTCCGTGTCTCTCCTCCTCCCTGTCTCTCCTCCTCCGTGTCTCTCCTCCTCCGTGTCTCTCCTCCTCCGTGTCTCTCCTCCTCCGTGTCTCTCCTCCTCCGTGTCTCTCCTCCTCCGTGTCTCTCCTCCTCCCTGTCTCTCCTCCTCCCTGTCTCTCCTCCTCCGTGTCTCTCCTCCTCCGTGTCTCTCCTCCTCCGTGTCTCTCCTCCTCCGTGTCTCCTCTCCTACGTGTCTCTCCTCCTCCCTGTCTCTATTCCTTGGGTCCGTTTTCTCTTGGTTTTTCAGGGGTTCTTTTCCCCTGGGCCTTTATCCCTGGATCTCTTTCCCCTTGGACACATTTTGCCCTGGATCGTTTCCTATAGATCTCTTTTCCACTTGGTCTCTTTTTGATCTGTGTATTCATCCTTGAATGTTACCCCCAGGGTTTTCTCCTCTTCTGGTCTCATTTTGTCCTGGGTTTTTTTCCATGGATCATGTTTCCCTTTGTGTTTTGTTTTTCTCCTCAGTCTCTTTCCCACTGGGTCTTAACCTCTGGATCTATTTCCCCCATTAGTTTCTTATTTTCCTTGGTCTCATTTCCTCCTGTATCTCTTCACCCATAGACGTCCCTCTGCATCTCCTTTCCCCTGGATCTTGTGTTTTCTTTTCTCACTGGGTCTCTTTTCCTCTGGCTCTCTTTCTCTGCTTGGTATACCTTTGGTCATTCGCCTGGAATTCTTTTCCCCATGTATTATTCCCTGAATGTTATTTCCTTGGGTATCTTTGTCATTGTGTCTCTTCTACCTGGGTCTCATTTCTCAAAGGTATCATTTCTCTGGGGCTTTACCCCGGGTCTCTTTTCAACTGGATCTCTTCCATTGTGACCATTGCCTTTCGTCTCTTTTCTCCTGGGGCTTTTTTTTTCTGTGCCTATTCCCTGTGATCAAAGGTTATTAAAGAAGATAAAAGCTCAATTTGTCGGGAGTAACATATTGGCATGGTTTGTGAAGCAGCGCCTGGAGTGGCTATAAAGGCCAATTCTAGAGTGACAGACTCTCCCACAGGTGCTGCAGAGAAATTTGTTTGTCGGGGCTGTTACACAGTTGGCTCTCCCCTTGCGCCCCTGTCTTTTTTTCCTGCCAACTGCTAAGTCTCTTCGACTCGCCACACTTTCGCCCCGCCTTTATGACTGCCCGCCAGCTCTGGCGAACGCTGGCAACTGACTCCCACGACTTGTGATCAATGTCACAGGATTTCATGTCGCGTTTGCAGACGTCTTTAAAGCGGAGACACGGACGGCCGGTGGGTCCGATACCAGTGGCGAGCTCGCTGTACAATGTGTCTTTGGGGATCCTGCCATCTTCCATGCGGCTCACATGGCCAAGCCATCTCAAGCGCCGCTGACTCAGTAGTGTGAACAAGCTGGGGATGTTGGCCGCCTCGAGGACTCCTGTGTTGGAGATACGGTCCTGCCACCTGATGCCAAGTATTCTCTGGAGGCAGCGAAGATGGAATGAATTGAGACGTCGCTCTTGGCTGACGTACGTTGTCCAGGCCTCGCTGCCATAGAGCAAGGTACTGAGGACTTGCAGGTACAGCAGGTAATTAAGGAAGCTAAGAGAATGTTATTGTTTATTGCGAGAGGAATTGAATGCAAAGGTTATGCTTCAGTTACACAGGGCATTCGTGAGACCACACTTCAAGTACCGTGTACAGTATTGGTCTCCTTATTTGAGGAAGGATGCATATGCTTTTGAGGCAGTTCAGAGAAGGTTTACTGGACTAAGACCTGGAATAGGAATGGGTGCTTTGTCTTACGAGGATAGTTGGACAGGTTAGGATGAATCCACTGGAGTGAAGTAGAGTAAGCCTTGATTGAAACATATAAGATCCTGTGGGGTCTTGACAGGGTGGATGTGGAAAGGGTGTTTCCCCTTGTGGGAGAATCTAGAACTGGGGGGTCACTGTTTAAAAATAAGGGGTCGACCATTTAAGACAGAGATGAGGAGAATTTTTCTCTCAGAGGGTCGTGGGTCTTTGGAATTCTCTTCCTCAAAAGGCGGTGGAAGCAGAGTCTTTGAATATTTTTAAGGCAGAGGGAGATAGATTCTTGATAAGCAAGGGGGTGAAAGGTTACTGTGGGTAGGCGGGAATGTGGAGTCGAGGTTACAGTCGGACCAGCCATGATCTGATTGAATGGCGGAGCAGGCTCGAGGGGCTGAGTGGCCTACTCCTGCTCCTAATTCGTATGGCCGCATGCCGTTCCCCTGATTTTCTTTTCCCATGGGTCTCTTTTCTGCTGCGCCTTTTCCCTGGAGCTTTTCTGCTGAATTTCATGCTTCCTGGGCCTTTTCCCATGAATCTCTTTTCCCATGGTCTCTTTGCCCATGGGTCTTTTCCTTTGGGTCTTTCTTCCCGTTTACTCTCGCGATCACCATGGCAATGACGTAGCTTTACGGATGTACGCTCTAGAATGCCCAGATCTCTTCCCTTCTCCACATCCTTTAATGGTTTCCCATAAAAGGTGTTTGAAAGTTGAGAATCCGTCCTGCCTATATGCATAATACTGCAAATATCCAGATTAAGCATCTACTGCCATTCGTGAGGCCAATATTCTAATACATTCAGATGCAGCCTTGTTGAGACGAGACATGGAAACATAGAAAACTGGAGCAGGAGTAGGCCATTCGGCCCTTCGGGCCTGCTCAGCATTCAAAAAAGACCACGGCTGGTCGTCTAATTTAGTGCCCTGTTCCCGCTTTCTGCCCATGTCCCTTGATTCCTTTGGCATATAGAGACCACACCGATTGTTTGAATGTCACACATTCAGTGTGCATGGGTCTTTCGAGGCTGTGCGCCCCCGCCTGGGGCTTCGATCGACGGGACCTGGGGTGGCAGAGAACGCCATCACTCTTTTGGGCTGATTCTACAAGCTGCCCTCCAGTCCAGTGAGGCTGCACCAAGAGCAGAGTCTGGTCATGTGACCCTGTAATACCACGAGTGGGCGGGGCTTGGGCTGGCTGCTATGTGATTGGATCCTGGCTCCCTTTGTGATGTCACCTGCAGACAGATTTCAGCCCCTGGTTACAATTCATCGGTTGCAGTTCCCGTGGGCAGGAGCTGGAGTTGGCAGCTGACACTGGGAATTTAATCTATACAAATAGGAGAAAAGGAAGTACAATTTAATATGAGAGTACTTGAAACAAATGTTATTAATTACAATAAAAACAAGAAATGCTGGAACCACTCAGCAGGTCTGGCAGCATCTGTGAAAAGAGAAGCAGAGTTAACGTTTCGGGTCAGTGACCCTTCTTTGGAACTGACAAATATTAGAAAAGTCACAGGTTATAAGCAAATGAGGTGGGGGTGGGGCAAGAGATAACAAAGGAGAAGGTGTAGATTGGACCAGGCCACATAGCTGACCAAAAGGTCATGGAGCAAAGGCAAACAATATGTTAATGGTGTGTTGAGAGACAAAGCATTAGTACAGATTAGGTATTAATGCACTGAATATTGAACAGCAGCAAGTGCAAACCTGAAAAAAAAAACAGTGGGTAAGCAAACTGAACAAACTCAGATGAAATGAAATAAATGCAAAAAAAAGATTGTAAAATATGTAAAAAAGAATGTATAAAAAAGAAAAATAACTAAAAATGAAAGTAAAATGGGGGGCTGTCATGCTCTGAAATGATTGAACTCAATGTTCAGTCCGGCAGGCTGTAGTGTGCCTAATCGGTAAATGAGATGCTGTTCCTCGAGCTTGCGTTGATGTTCACTGGAACACTGCAGCAATCCCAGGACAGAGATGTGAGCATGAGAGCAGGGGGGAGTGTTGAAATGGCAAGCAACCGGAAGCTCAGGGTCCTGCTTGCGGACTGAGCGGAGATGTTCCGCAAAGCGGTCACCAAGTCTGCGCTTGGTCTTCCCAATGCAGAGGAGACCACACTGTGAGCAGCGAATACAGTATACTACATTGAAAGAAGTACAAGTAAATCGCTGCTTCACCTGAAAGGAGTGTTTGGGGCCTGGGATAGTGAGGAGAGAGGAGGTAAATGGGCAGGTATTACACCTCCTGCGATTGCAGGGGAAGGTGCCATGGGACGGGGACGAGGTGGTGGGGGTAATGGAGGAGTGGACCAGGGTGTCGCGGAGGGAACGATCCCTTCGGAATGCTGACAGGGGAAGGGAGGGGAAGATGCGACTGGTAGTGGCATCACGCTGGAGGTGGCGGAAATGGCGGAGGATGATCCTTTGGACTAATTTTATTAATTGCAAAGTTGGTGAAATTAAGCATAAGCAGAGTTTCCAAGAATTGTTTTATTGTATTCCAGGTACAGATTTTTGACTCTAACCAGCCGCCAGCAGTTGTAGGACAGGCTGCCCAGTATCTCTCGGCCGGTGATGGTTCTCCTCTTCGTCCAGGTAAGCACCTTCCCATTACAGCTACTACGGTGTACCCAGGTTCTGTCATCCCATGGTATGGAGTATGAGCACACAGGCACCCTGCACCAAACATAACCAACCATGATCATTTACCATGGTGTGGTGATCTGTAACATAGACACAGACGGGTCAGAACTCTTGAAATGTAGGGAGCGCAGACTGGGCAGCAAGGCAAAGGGAGATAGAGTAAAGAGCTGTGGAGTCATGCGCATCCAGTTAGAAAGCCAGTCATTGAAGAAGGGAGGGTGGGACCAAATGAGGGCGGGAGTGACGTTCGGAAGCATTACTGCGCGCAAAGGTTAAAGGTTCGAAGATGCTTCCACAAATGACGGTTGTTGTATGGTCAAATGTTAATTTTAAATGGGGGATTTATAGATTCTTGTGAAGCATATTAATTAAGGAAAGTGAAAACGTGAGTAAGAGAAGCAAAGATAGAGTATGAAAAGAGACTGGCAGCTAACATAAAAGGGAAGTCCAAAGTCTTCTATTGGCATATAAATAGTATAAAAGGTGGTAAAAGGCGGAGTAGGATCGATTAGGGACCAAAAGGGTGATTTACGCATGGAGGCAGGGGGAGTAGCTGACATATTAAATGTCACCTTGCTTCTGTGTTTATCAAGGAAAAGGATGCAACCAGGTCATGGTGAAAGAGGTGGTAATTAATTAACTGGAAGGATTTAAAATTCATAAGGCGGAGGTATTAGATATTCTGTCAATGCTTAAAGTTGGTAAAGCACCACAACCAGAGGAGATGCATCCAACGATACTGAGGGAAGTGAGAGTGGAAATAGTGGAGACACTGGCCATAATTTTCGAATCTTTCCTCGACTCGGGGGTGGTGCCAGAGAACTGGAGAATCGCAAACGTCGCACCCTTCTTCACAAAAGGATGTAAAGATCAGCCCAGCAACTATAGGCCAGTCAGTTTAAATTCGGTGCTGGGGAAACTTCCAGAAACAATAATTCGGGACAAAGTTAATAGTCACATGGACAATTAAGGAGAAACATCGTGTTTCATGAACTTGCTGGAGTTTTTGAGTGGGTAACAGAGATGGTTGATGAGGGATCAAAGGATCATAGGAGATAGGAGCAGGAGTAGGCCATTCGGCCCGTCGAGCCTGCTCCACCATTCAAACAGATCATGGCTGATCATCTACCTCTACGTCATTTTCCCTCACTATTCCTATATCTCCTGTTGTTGTTACTATTCCGAAATCTATTGATTTCTGTCTTGAACATGTCCAATGATTGAGCTTTCACTGCCCTCTGGGGTAGAGAAATCCACAGATTCACCATCCTCTGAGCAAAGAAATTCCTCCTCATCTCAGTCTTAAACGGCCTGTCCCTTATTCCGAGACTCTGTCCCCTGGTTCTAGACTCACCAGCCAGAAGAAGCATCCTATCCACATCCACCCTGTTACGCCCTGTAAAGATTTTGTAAGTTTCAATGAGATCCTTCTCATTGATCTCGTTATTCAAAACACGAGAGAATACAGGCCCAATTTCTGCAATCTCTCCTCATAAGCCAATTCCGCCAACCGCAGTGGTTAGCACCGCAGCCTCACAGCTCCAGCGACCCGGGTTCAGTTCTGGGTACTGCCTGTGCGGAGTTTGCAAGTTCTCCCTCTGTCTGCGTGGGTTTCCGCCGGGTGCTCCGGTTTCCTCCCACCTCCAAAAGGCTTGCAGGTTGATAGGTAAATTGGCAATTGTAAATTGCCCCTAGTGTAGGTAAGTGGTAGGAGAATGGTGGGGATATGATAGGGAATATGGGCTTAACTTAGGATTAGTATAAATGGTTGTTGGTCGGCACAGACTCGGTGAGCTCAAGGGCCTGTTTCAGTGCTGTATCTCTATGACTATGACTTTTTCCTTGCACACTTTTCCCTTGCACACTTTTCCCTCGCACACTCTTCCCCTTTGTCACTCTTCCCCTTTGTCACTCTTCCCCTGGGTGTCTTTTCCCCTGGGTTTCTTTCTTCATGGGTCTCTTCTCCCCTCTCGCACTTTTCCCCTGGGTCTCTTTTCTCCTGGGTCTCTTTTCCCCTCGGTCTCTTCGGGTCTCTTTTCCCGTGGGTCTCGTTTCCCTCGGGTCACTTTTCCTCCTGGGTTTGTGATTTGAAGCCTGTGACCGGTGGTGTACCACAGGGATCGGTGCTGTGACCCTTGCTGTTTGTAGTGTACATTAATGATTTAGACGTGAATATAGGAGGTATGATCAGTAAATTTGCAGATGACACGAAAGATGTTGGTGTTGTAAGTAATGAGGAGGAAAGCCTTAGATTACAGGATGACATAGATGGGCTGGGAAGATGGGTGGAGAAGTGGCAAATGGAATTTAATCCCAAGAAGTGTGAGGTGATGCATTTTGGGAGGACGAACAAGGTAAGGGAATATATAATGGATGGTAGGACCCTAGGAAATACAGAGGGTCAGAGGGACCTTGGTGTACTTGTCCATAGATCACTGAAGGCAGCAGCACAGGTAGATAAGGTGGTTAGGAAGGCATATGGGATACTTGCCTTTATTAGCCGAGGCATAGAATATAAGAGCAGGGAGGCTGTATAAAACTCTACTTAGGCCACAGCTGGAGTACTGTGTGCAGTTCTGGTCACCACACTATAGGAAGGATGTGATTGCACTGGAGAGGGTGCAGAGGAGATTCACCAGGATGTTGCCTGGGCTGGAACATTTCAGCTATGAAGAGAGACTGGAGAGAAGGCTGAGGGGGAACCTGGTTGAGGTACACAAAATTATCAGGGGCATTGATAGGGTAGATAGGAAGAAACTTTTTCCCTTAGCAGAGGTGTCAATAACCAGGGGGCAGAGATTTAAGGAAAAGGGCAGGAGGTTTAGAGGGGATATGAGGAAAATGTTTTCACCCAGTGGGGTAGTTGGAATCTGACTGAAGGGGTGGTAGAGGCAGGAACCCTCACAACATTTAAGAAGTATTTAGATGAGCATGTGAAACGCCATAGCATACAAGGCTATGGGCCAAGTGCTGGCATGGACATGACGGGCCGAAGGACATTTTTCTGTGCTGGAGAACTCTGTGGCTTTTCCCCAGGGTCTCTTTTCCCTCGCACACTTTTCTCCCAGGTCACTTTGTCCACTGAGTCGTTTTTACCCTAGGTCTCTTTCCTGCTGGCTCTCGATTCCCCCTGGCTTTCTTTTCCTCTGGTCAGTTTTTCCCTGAGTCTCTTAACCCCGTGTTACTTTTACCCCCGGGTTACTTTTACCCCCGGGTCACTTTTCCCCTTGGATCACTTTTCCACCCGTGTCACTTTTCCCCTTCGATCACTTTTCCCCCTTGGTCTCAATTCCCCTTGGTCTCGATTCCCCTGCGCCTCTTTTCCCCTGCACCTCCATCACCCTGGGTCACTTTTCCTTTTGGTCTCCAATTCGCTAGGTCACTTTTCCCCCGGGTCTCTATTCCCCCGGGTCTCTATTCCCCCGGGTCTCTATTCCCCTCTGGTCTCTTTTCCCCTGTCTCTCTTTTCCCCCAGCTCCCTTTTCCTCCCGGCTCTCTATTCCTCCCGGCACTCTTTTCCCCCGGCTCTCTATTCCCCCGGTACTCTTTTCCTCCCGGCTCTCTTTTCCCCCGGCTCTCTTTTCCCCCGGCACTCTTTTCCCCCGGCTCTCTTTTCCCCCGGC
This sequence comes from Heterodontus francisci, assembly GCF_036365525.1. Taxonomy (NCBI): domain Eukaryota; kingdom Metazoa; phylum Chordata; class Chondrichthyes; order Heterodontiformes; family Heterodontidae; genus Heterodontus; species Heterodontus francisci. The sequence goes on from NC_090398.1 coordinate 33,214,727, forward strand.
TCTCTTTTCCCCCGGGTCTCTTTTCCCCCGGGTCTCTTTTCCCCCGGCTCTCTTTTCCCCCGGCTCTCTTTTCCCCCGGCTCTCTTTTCCCCCGGCACTCTTTTCCCCCGGCACTCTTTTCCCCCGGGTCTCTTTTCCCCCGGCTCTCTATTCCTCCCGGCTCTCTATTCCTCCCGGCTCTCTATTCCCCCCGGCACTCTTTTCCCCCGGCACTCTTTTCCCCCGGCACTCTTTTCCCCCGGCACTCTTTTCCCCCGGCACTCTTTTCCCCCGGCACTCTTTTCCCCCGGCACTCTTTTCCCCCGGCTCTCTTTTCCCCCGGCACTCTTTTCCCCCGGCTCTCTTTTCCCCCGGCTCTCTATTCCTCCCGGCTCTCTATTCCTCCCGGCTCTCTATTCCTCCCGGCACTCTTTTCCCCCGGCACTCTTTTCCCCCGGCACTCTTTTCCCCCGGCACTCTTTTCCCCCGGCTCTCTTTTCCCCCGGCTCTCTATTCCCCCGGCACTCTTTTCCCCCGGCACTCTTTTCCCCCGGCACTCTTTTCCCCCGGCACTCTTTTCCCCCGGCACTCTTTTCCCCCGGCTCTCTTTTCCCCCGGCTCTCTTTTCCCCCGGCACTCTTTTCCCCCGGCACTCTTTTCCCCCGGCACTCTTTTCCCCCGGCTCTCTTTTCCCCCGGCTCTCTTTTCCCCCGGCACTCTTTTCCCCCGGCTCTCTTTTCCCCCGGCTCTCTTTTCCCCCGGCACTCTTTTCCCCCGGCACTCTTTTCCCCCGGCTCTCTTTTCCCCCGGCTCTCTTTTCCCCCGGCTCTCTTTTCCCCCGGCACTTTTTTCCCCCGGCACTCTTTTCCCCCGGCACTCTTTTCCCCCGGCACTCTTTTCCCCCGGCACTCTTTTCCCCCGGCACTCTTTTACCCCGGCACTCTTTTCCCCCGGCACTCTTTTCCCCCGGCACTCTTTTCCCCCGGCACTCTTTTCCCCCGGCACTCTTTTCCCCCGGCTCTCTTTTCCCCCGGCACTCTTTTCCCCCGGCTCTCTTTTCCCCCGGCACTCTTTTCCCCGGGTCTCTTTTCCCCCGGGTCTCTTTTCCCCCGGCTCCCTTTTCCCCCGGCTCCCTTTTCCCCCGGCTCCCTTTTCCCCCGGCACTCTTTTCCCCCGGCACTCTTTTCCCCCGGCACTCTTTTCCCCCGGCACTCTTTTCCCCCGGCTCTCTTTTCGCCCGGCTCTCTTTTCGCCCGGCTCTCTTTTCGCCCGGCTCTCTTTTCGCCCGGCTCTCTTTTCGCCCGGCTCCCTTTTCCTCCTGGGTCATTATTCTTCTAGATCACTCTTCACCTCGGTCTCTCTTCTCCTGGATCACTATTCCTTTGACACTGGTTTCCCTGGTTCTCTTATTCCCAGGTTCAGTTTTTCTATGAGCCTGTTTACGCCCAGGCCACTTTTCCCCTGGGTCTCTTTACCCACAGGGTCATTTTTACCCTAGGTCTCCTTTCCGCTGACTCACTTTTCTCCCGGGTCTCTATTCTTCCCGGGTCTCTCTTCCCCCCCGGGTCTCTCTTCCCCCCCCGGGTCTCTCTTCCCCCCCCGGGTCTCTCTTCCCCCCCGGGTCTCTCTTACCCCCCCCGGTCTCTCTTACCCCCCCGGGTCTGTCTTCCCCCCCCGGGTCTCTCTTCCCCCCCCGGGTCTCTCTTCCCCCCCCCCCCCCCCCCCCCCCCCCCCCCCCCCCCCCCCCCCCCCCCCCCCCCCCCCCCCCCCCCCCCCCCCCCCCCCCCCCCCCCCCCCCCCCCCCCCCCCCCCCCCCCCCCCCCCCCCCCCCCCCCCCCTCTTCCCCCCCTCGGGTCTCTCTTCCCCCCCAGGGTCTGTATTTCTGCCCGGGTCTCTATTTCTGCCTGGGTTTCTTTTCCCCCTGGGTCTCTATTTCCCCCTGGGTCTCTATTCCCCCCGGGTCTCTTTTCCCCCCGGGTCTCTTTTCCCCCCGGGTCTCTATTTCCCCCTGGGTCTCTACTTCCCCCTGGGTCTCTTTTCCCCCCGGGTCTCTATTTCCCCCTGGGTCTCTATTTCCCCCTGGGTCTCTACTTCCCCCTGGGTCTCTATTCCCCCCCGGGTCTCTATTTCTGCCTGGGTCTCTATTTCCCCCCGGGTCTCTATTTGTGCCTGGGTCTCTAATTCCCCCTGGGTCTCTATTCCCCCCCGGGTCTCTATTTCTGCCTGGGTCTCTATTTCCCCCTGGGTCTCTATTTCCCCCCGGGTCTCTATTTGTGCCTGGGTCTCTATTCCCCCTGGGTCTCTATTCCCCCCGGGTCTCTATTTCTGCCTGGGTCACTATTTCCCCCTGGGTCACTATTTCCCCCTGGGTCTCTATTTCCCCCTGGGTCTCTATTTCCCTGGGTCTCTATTCCCCTGTGTCTCTATTTCCACCTGGCTCTCTATTCCGCCTGGCTCTCTATTCCGCCTGGCTCTCTATTCCCCCTGGGTCTCTATTCCCCTGTGTCTCTATTTCTGCCTGGGTCTCTATTTCTGCCTGGGTCACTATTTCCTCCTGGCTCTCTATTCCCCCTGGGTCTCTATTCCCCCCGGGTCTCTATTTCCCCCTGGTTCTCTATTCCCCCCGGGTCTCTATTTCTGCCTGGGTCACTATTTCCTCCTGGCTCTCTATTCCCCCTGGGTCTCTATTTCCCCCTGGCTCTCTATTCCCCCTGGGTCTCTATTTCTGCCTGGGTCTCTATTTCTGCCTGGGTCTCTATTTCTTTCTGGGTCTCTATTCCCCCTGGGTCTCTATTCCCCCCGGGTCTCTATTTCCGCCTGGGTCTCTATTCCCCCCGGGTCTCTATTTCCGCCCGGGTCTCTATTTCCGCCCGGGTCTCTATTTCCGCCCGGGTCTCTATTTCCCCCTGGGTCTCTATTTCTGCCCGGGTCTCTATTCCCCCTGGGTCTCTATTTCCCCCTGGGTCTCTATTTCCCCCTGGGTCTCTATTTCTGCCTGGGTCTCTATTTCTGCCTCGGTCTCTATTCCCCCCGGGTCTCTATTTCCGCCTGGGTCTCTATTTCCGCCCGGGTCTCTATTTCCCCCCGGGTCTCTATTCCCCCCGGGTCTCTATTTCCCCCCGGGTCTCTATTTCCCCCTGGGTCTCTATTTCCCCCGGGTCTCTATTTCTGCCTGGGTCTCTATTCCCCCTGGGTCTCTATTTCCCCCTGGGTCTCTATTTCCCCCTGGATCTCTATTCCCCCCGGGTCTCTATTTCTGCCTGGGTCTCTATTTCCCCCTGGGTCTCTATTCCCCCTGGGTCTCTATTTCCCCCTGGGTCTCTATTCCCCCCGGGTCTCTATTTCTGCCTGGGTCTCTATTCCCCTGTGTCTCTATTTCTGCCTGGCTCTCTATTCCCCCTGGGTCTCTATTCCCCTGTGTCTCTATTTCTGCCTGGCTCTCTATTCCCCCTGGGTCTCTATTCCCCTGTGTCTCTATTTCCCCCTGGGTCTCTATTCTCCTGTGTCTCTATTCCCCTGTGTCTCTATTTCTGCCTGGCTCTCTATTCCCCCGGGGTCTCTATTCCCCCTGGGTCTCTATTTCCCCCTGTGTCTCTATTTCCCCCTGGGTCTCTATTCCCCTGTGTCTCTATTTCCCTGTGTCTCTATTTCTGCCTGGCTCTCTCTTCCCCCTGGGTCTCTATTCCCCTGTGTCTCTATTTCCCCCTGTGTCTCTATTTCCCCCTGGGTCTCTATTTCCCCCTGGGTCTCTATTCCCCTGTGTCTCTATTCCCCTGGGTCTCTATTTCCCCCTGGGTCTCTATTCCCCTGTGTCTCTATTCCCCCCTGTGTCTCTATTCCCCCCTGTGTCTCTATTTCCCCCTGGGTCTCTATTCCCCTGTGTCTCTATTCCCCTGTGTCTCTACTCCCCTGGGTCTCTATTTCCGCCCGGGTCTCTATTTCCGCCTGGGTCACTATTTCCCCCTGGGTCTCTATTCCCCTGTGTCTCTATTTCCCCCTGGCTCTCTATTCACCCTGGCTCTCTATTCCCCCTGGGTCTCTATTTCCCCCTGGGTCTCTATTTCCCTGTGTCTCTATTTCCGCGTGTCTCTATTTCCGCCTGGCTCTCTATTCCCCCTGGCTCTCTATTCCCCCTGGGTCTCTATTTCCCCCTGGCTCTCTATTCCCCCTGTGTCTCTATTTCCCCCTGTGTCTCTATTTCCCCCTAGGTCTCTATTTCCCTGGGTCTCTATTTCCGCCTGGGTCTCTATTCCCCTGTGTCTCTATTTCCGCCTGGCTCTCTATTCCCCCTGTGTCTCTATTTCTGCCTGGCTCTCTATTCCCCCTGGGTCTCTATTTGCCCCTGGCTCTCTATTCCCCCTGTGTCTCTATTTCCGCCTGGCTCTCTATTCCCCCTGGGTCTCTATTTCCCCCTGTGTCTCTATTTCCCCCTAGGTCTCTATTTCCCTGGGTCTCTATTTCCGCCTGGCTCTCTATTCCCCCTGGCTCTCTATTTCCCCTGTGTCTCTATTTCCCCCTGTGTCTCTATTTCCCCCTAGGTCTCTATTTCCCTGGGTCTCTATTCCCCTGTGTCTCTATTTCCGCCTGGCTCTCTATTCCCCCTGGGTCTCTATTTCCCCCTGGGTCTCTATTCCCCTGTGTCTCTATTTCCGCCTGGCTCTCTATTCCCCCTGGGTCTCTATTTCCCCCTGTGTCTCTATTTCCCCCTGGGTCTCTATTCCCCCCTGGGTCTCTATTTCCCCCGGGTCTCTATTCCCCCTGGGTCTCTATTTCCCCCTGGGTCTCTATTTCCCCCTGTGTCTCTATTCCCCCGTGTCTCTATTTCCCCCGGGTCTCTATTTCCCCCTGGTTCTCTATTTCCCCCTGGGTCTCTATTCCCCTGTGTCTCTATTTCCACCTGGCTCTCTATTTCCCCCTGTGTCTCTATTTCCCCCTGGGTCTCTATTCCCCCTGGGTCACTATTTCCCCCTGGGTCTCTATTTCCGCCTGGGTCTCTATTCCCCTTGGGTCTCTATTTCCCCTGTGTCTCTATTTCCCCCTGGCTCTCTATTCCCCCTGTGTCTCTATTTCCCCCTGTGTCTCTATTTCCCCCTGGGTCTCTATTCCCCCTGGGCCACTATTCCTCTGTGTCACTTTGCCCCAGGTTCTCTATTCCTCTGGATTAATTTGCCCCTGGGTCTCTTTTCCTCTGGGTTACTTTGCCCCAGGTTCTCTATTCCGCAGGTTCTCTATTCTCCTGGGTCTCTTTTCCCTCCGGGTCTCTCCACCACCCCCCCACCCCCACTCCCACCGCTAACTCCGGGTTTCTCGCCCCCCCCAACCCCACCACCCCGCTGGTCTCTTTCCCCACCCCACCCCCCGGGTACCTTTCCAACCACGCCCCCCCCCACCCCCGGGTTCCTTTCCCCCAGTCCGTTTCTCCCCGGGTCCGTTTCCTCCCCCCCCGTGTCTCTTTTCCCCCGTGTCTCTTTTCCCCCGTGTCTCTTTTCCCCCGTGTCTCTTTTCCTCCCGTGTCTCTTTTCCCCCGTGTCTCTTTTCCTCCCGTGTCTCTTTTCCTCCCGGGTCTCTTTTCCTCCCGGGTCTCTATTCCCCCCGGATCTCTTTTCCCCCCGGATCTCTTTTCCCCCTGGATCTCTTTTCCCCCTGGATCTCTTTTCCCCCTGGCTCTCTGTTCCCCCGGGCTCTCTTTGCCCCTGGCTCTCTTTTCCCGCTGCTGTCTTTTGCGCCCGGGCTGTCTTTTGCGCCCGGGCTGTCTTTTGCGCCCGGGCTCTCTTTTCCCCGGGCTCTCTTTTCCCCGGGCTCTCTTTTCCCCGGGCTCTCTTTTCCACGGGCTCTCTTTTCCTCTGGCTGTCTTTTGCGCCCGCTGTCTTTTCCCCAGGCTCTCTTTTCCCCCGGGCTCTCTTTTCCCCCGGGCTCTCTTTTCCCCCGGGCTCTCTTTTCCCCCGGGCTCTCTTTTCCCCCGGCCGTGTCTCTTGTCGCCCGTGTCTCTTGTCGCCCGTGTCTCTTGTCGCCCGTGTCTCTTGTCGCCCGTGTCTCTTGTCGCCCGTGTCTCTTTTCCCCCGTGTCTCTTTTCCTCCCGTGTCTCTTTTCCTCCCGTGTCTCTTTTCCCCCGTGCCTCTTTTCCCCCGTGCCTCTTTTCCTCCCGGGTCTCTTTTCCTCCCGGGTCTCTTTTCCTCCCGGGTCTCTATTCCCCCTGGATCTCTTTTCCCCCTGGATCTCTTTTCCCCCTGGATCTCTTTTCCCCCTGGCTCTCTGTTCCCCCGGGCTCTCTTTGCCCCTGTCTCTCTTTTCCCGCTGCTGTCTTTTGCGCCCGGGCTGTCTTTTGCGCCCGGGCTCTCTTTTCCCCGGGCTCTCTTTTCCCCGGGCTCTCTTTTCCTCTGGCTGTCTTTTCCCCCGGGCTCTCTTTTCCCCCGGGCTCTCTTTTCCCCCGGGCTCTCTTTTCCCCCGGCCGTGTCTCTTGTCGCCCGTGTCTCTTGTCGCCCGTATCTCTTGTCGCCCGTGTCTCTTGTCGCCCGTGTCTCTTGTCGCCCGTGTCTCTTTTCCCCCTTGTCTCTTTTCCCCCTTGTCTCTTTTCCCCCGTGTCTCTTTTCCCCCGTGTCTCTTTTCCCCCGTGTCTCTTTTCCCCCGTGTCTCTTGACACCCGTGTCCCCCGTGGCTCATTTCCCCCGTGTCTCTTTTCCTCCGTGTCTCTTCTTTCCCCCGTGTCTCTTCTTTCCTGCCCGTGTCTCTTCTTTCCCGCCCGTGTCTCTTCTTTCCCGCCCGTGTCTCTTCTTTCCCGCCCGTGTCTCTTCTTTCCCCCCCGTGTCTCTTCTTTCCCCCCCGTGTCTCTTCTTTCCCCCCCGTGTCTCTTTTCCCCCGTGTCTCTTTTCCCCCGTGTCTCCTTTTTCCCCTGTGTCTCGTTTCCCGTATCTTTTTTTCCCGTGTCTTTTCCCATGTGTCTCTTTTCCCCCTGTCTCTCTTTTTTCCCTGTGTCTCCTTTTTTCCCATATCTTTTTTCCCATCTTTTTTTCCCGTGTCTTTTCCCATGTGTGTCTCTTTTCCCCCCCGTGTGTCTCTTTTCCCCCCCGTGTGTCTCTTTTCCCCCCCGTGTGTCTCTTTCCCCCCCCGTGTGTCTCTTTCCCCCCCTTGTGTCTCTTTTCCCCCCCCCCGTGTGTCTCTTTTCCCCCCCCCCGTGTGTCTCTTTTCCCCCCCCCGTGTGTCTCTTTTCCCCCCCCCGTGTGTCTCTTTTCCCCCCCCCCGTGTGTCTCTTTTCCCCCCCCCGTGTGTCTCTTTGCCCCCCCCGTGTGTCTCTTTGCCCCCCCCGTGTGTCTCTTCCCCCCCCCCGTGTGTCTCTTTCCCCCCCCCCCCGTGTGTCTCTTTCCCCCCCCCCGTGTGTCTCTTTCCCCCCCCCATGTGTCTCTTTCCCCCCCCCGTGTGTCTCTTTTCCCCCCCCCGTGTGTCTCATTTCCCCCCCCGTGTGTCTCTTTCCCCCCCCCCCGTGTGTCTCTTTCCCCCCCTCCCCGTGTGTCTCTTTCCCCCCCTCCCCGTGTGTCTCTTTCCCCCCCCCCCGTGTGTCTCTTTTCCCCCCCCCGTGTGTCTCATTTCCCCCCCCGTGTGTCTCTTTCCCCCCCCCCCGTGTGTCTCTTTCCCCCCCTCCCCGTGTGTCTCTTTCCCCCCCTCCCCGTGTGTCTCTTTCCCCCCCCCCCCGTGTGTCTCTTTTCCCCCCCCCGTGTGTCTCTTTTCCCCCCCCCCGTGTGTCTCTTTTCCCCCCCGTGTGTCTCTTTTCCCCCCCGTGTGTCTCTTTCCCCCCCCGTGTGTCTCTTTCCCCCCCTTGTGTCTCTTTTCCCCCCCCCCGTGTGTCTCTTTCCCCCCCCGTGTGTCTCTTTCCCCCCCTTGTGTCTCTTTTCCCCCCCCCCGTGTGTCTCTTTTCCCCCCCCCGTGTGTCTCTTTTCCCCCCCCCAGTGTGTCTCTTCCCCCCCCCAGTGTGTCTCTTTTCCCCCCCCAGTGTGTCTCTTTTCCCCCCCCAGTGTGTCTCTTCCCCCCCCCCAGTGTGTCTCTTCCCCCCCCCCAGTGTGTCTCTTCCCCCCCCCCCAGTGTGTCTCTTCCCCCCCCCAGTGTGTCTCTTCCCCCCCCCCCAGTGTGTCTCTTCCCCCCCCCAGTGTGTCTCTTCCCCCCCCCGTGTGTCTCTTTCCCCCCCCCCCGAGTGTCTCTTTCCCCCCCCCCCCCCGAGTGTCTCTTCCCCCCCCCCGAGTGTCTCTTCCGCCCCCCCGTGTGTCTCTTTCCCCCCCCCGTGTTTCTCTTTCCCCCCCTCCGTGTGTCTCTTTTCCCCCCCCCGTGTGTCTCTTTTCCCCCCCCCGTGTGTCTCTTTTCCCCCCCCCCGTGTGTCTCTTTCCCCCCCCCGTGTGTCTCTTTTCCCCCCCCCCGTGTGTCTCTTTTCCCCCCCCCGTGTGTCTCTTTCCCCCCCCCGTGTGTCTCTTTTTCCCCCCCCCCGTGTGTCTCTTTTTCCCCCCCCCGTGTGTCTCTTTTTCCCCCCCCCGTGTGTCTCTTTCCCCCCCCCCCGTGTCTCCCTTTTCCCCGTGTCTCCCTTTTCCCCGCGTCTCCCTTTTCCCCCGTGTCTCCCTTTTCCCCCGTGTCTCCCTTTCCCCCCGTGTCTCCCTTTTCCCCCGTGTCTCCCTTTTCCCCCGTGTCTCCCTTTTCCCCCGTGTCTCCCTTTTCCCCCGTGTCTCACTTTGCCCCCGTGTCTCACTTTGCCCCCGTGTCTCCCTTTGAACCCGTGTCTCCCTTTTCCCCCGTGTCTCCCTTTTCCCCCGTGTCTCACTTTGCCCCCGTGTCTCACTTTGCCCCCGTGTCTCACTTTGCCCCCGTGTCTCCTTTTTCCCCTGTGTCTCGTTTCCCTGTGTCTCCTTTTTTCCCGTATCATTTTTCCCATCTTTTTTTCCCGTGTCTTTTCCCCCGTGTCTCTCTTTTCCCCCGTGTCTCTCTTTTCCCCCCCGTGTCTCTCTTTTCCCCCCCGTGTCTCTCTTTTCCCCCCGTGTCTCTCTTTTCCCCCCGTGTCTCTCTTTTCCCCCCCGTGTCTCTCTTTTCCCCCCCGTGTCTCTCTTTTCCCCCCCGTGTCTTTCTTTTCCCCCCCGTGTCTCTCTTTTCCCCCCCGTGTCTCTCTTTTCCCCCCCGTGTCTCTCTTTTCCCCCCCGTGTCTCTCTTTTCCCCCGTGTCTCTCTTTTCCCCCCCGTGTCTCTCTTTTCCCCCGTGTCTCTCTTTTCCCCCGTGTCTCTCTTTTCCCCCCGTGTCTCTATTTTCCCCCCCGTGTCTCTATTTTCCCCCCCGTGTCTCTCTTTTCCCCCCCGTGTCTCTCTTTTCCCCCCCGTGTCTCTCTTTTCCCCGCCGTGTCTCTCTTTCCCCCCCCCCGTGTCTCTCTTTCCCCCCCCCGTGTCTCTCTTTCCCCCCCCCCCCGTGTCTCTCTTTCCCCCCCCCCCCGTGTCTCTCTTTCCCCCCCCCCCGTGTCACTCTTTCCCCCCCCCCGTGTCTCTCTTCCCCCCCCCCCGTGTCTCTCTTCCCCCCCCCCGTGTCTCTCTTTCCCCCCCCCGTGTCTCTCTTTCCCCCCCCCGTGTCTCTCTTTCCCCCCCCCGTGTCTCTCTTCCCCCCCCCCGTGTCCCTCTTTCCCCGCCCGTGTCCCTCTTTCCTCCCCCCGTGTCTCTCTTTCCCCCCCCCCGTGTCCCTCTTTCCCCCCCCCCGTGTCCCTCTTTCCTCCCCCCGTGTCTCTCTTTCCCCCCGCGTGTCCCTCTTTCCCCCCCCCGTGTCTCTCTTTCCCCCCCCCGTGTCTCTCTTTCCCCCCCCCGTGTCTCTCTTTCCCCCCCCCGTGTCCCTCTTTCCCCCCCCCGTGTCTCTCTTTCCCCCCCCCGTGTCTCTCTTTCCTCCCCCCGTGTCCCTCTTTCCCCCCCGTGTCCCTCTTTCCCCCCCCCCCGTGTCCCTCTTTCCTCCCCCCGTGTCCCTCTTTCCCCCCCCCGTGTCTCTCTTTCCTCCCCCCGTGTCCCTCTTTCCCCCCCCCCGTGTCCCTCTTTCCCCCCCCCCGTGTCCCTCTTTCCCCCCCCCCGTGTCCCTCTTTTCCCCCCCCCGTGTCCCTCTTTCCCCCCCGTGTCCCTCTTTCCCCCCCCCCGTGTCCCTCTTTCCCCCCCCCCGTGTCCCTCTTTCCCCCCCCCGTGTCTCTCTTTCCCCCCCCCGTGTCTCTCTTTCCCCCCCCCGTGTCCCTCTTTCCCCCCCCCGTGTCCCTCTTTCCCACCCCCGTGTCCCTCTTTCCCCCCCCCCGTGTCCCTCTTCCCCCCCCCCGTGTCCCTCTTCCCCCCCGTGTCCCTCTTTCCCCCCCGTGTCCCTCTTTCCCCCCCCCCGTGTCCCTCTTCCCCCCCCCCGTGTCCCTCTTCCCCCCCCGTGTCCCTCTTTCCCCCCCGTGTCTCTCTTTCCCCCCCCCGTGTCTCTCTTTCCCCCCGCGTGTCCCTCTTTCCTCCCCCCGTGTCCCTCTTTCCCCCCCGTGTCCCTCTTTCCCCCCCCCCGTGTCCCTCTTTCCCCCCCCCCGTGTCCCTCTTCCCCCCCCCCGTGTCCCTCTTTCCCCCCCCCCGTGTCCCTCTTTCCCCCCCGTGTCTCTCTTTCCCCCCCCCGTGTCTCTCTTTCCCCCCGCGTGTCCCTCTTTCCTCCCCCCGTGTCCCTCTTTCCCCCCCGTGTCCCTCTTTCCCCCCCCCGTGTCCCTCTTTCCCCCCCCCCGTGTCTCTCTTTCCCCCCCGCCCCGTGTCCCTCTTTCCCCCCCCCCGTGTCCCTCTTTCCCCCCCCCGTGTCCCTCTTCCCCCCCCCGTGTCCCTCTTCCCCCCCCCCGTGTCCCTCTTCCCCCCCCGTGTCCCTCTTTCCCCCCCGTGTCCCTCTTTCCCCCCCGTGTCTCTCTTTTCCCCCCCCAGTGTCTCTCTTTTCCCCCCCCAGTGTCTCTCTTTTCCCCCCCCAGTGTCTCTCTTTCCCCCCCCAGTGTCTCTCTTCATCCCCCCCCCCAGTGTCTCTCTTTTCCACCCCCCCCAGTGTCTCTCTTTTCCTCCCCCCAGTGCCTCTCTTTCCCCCTCCCAGTGTCTCTCTTCCCCCCCGCCGTGTCTCTCTTTTACCCCCCCGTGTCTCTCTTTTCCCCCGTGTCTCTCTTTTCCCCCGTGTCTCTCTTTTCCCCCGTGTCTCTCTTTTCCCCCGTGTCTCTACTCCCCCGTGTCTCTACTCCCCCGTGTCTCTTTACCCCTCTGTCTCTTTTTTCCTCTGTGTCTTTTTTCCCCCGGTGCCTTTTTCCCCTTGTGTCTTTTTCCCCTTGTGTCTTTTTCCCCTTGTGTCTTTTTCCCCTTGTCTCTTTTTACCCTTGTTATTTTTTGCCCTTGTTATTTTTTGCCCCTCTGTCTTTTTACTCATGTGTCTTTTTACTCCTGTGTCTTTTTTCCCCTGTGCCTGTTTCCCCTGTGCCTGTTTCCCCTGTGCCTTTTTCCCCTGTGTCTTTTTCCCCTGTGTCTTTTTCCCCTGTGCCTTTTTCCCCCGTGCCTTTTTCCCCCGTGCCTTTTCCCCCGTGCCTTTTCCCCCATGCCTTTTTCCCCCGTGCCTTTTTCCCCCGTGCCTTTTTCCCCCGTGCCTTTTTTCCCCCGTGCCTGTTTCCCCTGTGCCTTTTTCCCCTGTGCCTTTTTCCCTTGTGCCTTCTTCCCCTGTGTCTTTTTCCCTTGTGTCTTTTTCCCCTGTGTCTTTTTCCCCTGTGTCTTTTTCCCTTGTGTTTTTTTCCCCTGTGTCTTTTTCCCCTGTGTCTTTTTCCCTTGTGTCTTTTTCCCTTGTGTCTTTTTCCCCTGTGTCTTTTTCCCTTGTGCCTTTTTCCCTTGTGCCTTTTCCCTTGTGCCTTTTTCCCTTGTGCCTTTTTCCCCTGTGTCTTTTTCCCTTGTGTCTCTTTCCCCTGTGTCTTTTTCCCCTGTGTCTTTTTCCCCGGTGTCTTTTTCCCTTGTGTCTTTTTCCCCTGTGTCTTTTTCCCCTGTGTCTTTTTCCCTTGTGTCTTTTTCCCTTGTGTCTTTTTCCCCTGTGTCTTTTTCCCCTGTGTCTTTTTCCCCTGTGTCTTTTTCCCTTGTGCCTTTTTCCCTTGTGTCTTTTTCCCCTGTGTCTTTTTCCCCTGTGTCTTTTTCCCCTGTGTCTTTTTCCCCTGTGCCTTTTTACCCCGTGCCTTTTTCCCCCGTGCCTTTTTCCCCTGTGCCTGTTTCCCCTGTGCCTTTTTCCCCTGTGCCTTTTTCCCTTGTGCCCTTTTCCCCTCTGCCTTTTTCCCTTGTGTCTTTTTCCCCTGTGTCTTTTTCCCCTGTGTCTTTTTCCCTTGTGTCTTTTTCCCCTGTGTCTTTTTCCCCTGTGCCTTTTTCCCTTGTGTCTTTTTCCCCTGTGTCTCTTTCCCCTGTGTCTTTTTCCCCTGTCTTTTTCCCTTGTGTCTTTTTCCCCTGTGTCTTTTTCCCTTGTGTCTTTTTCCCCTGTGTCTTTTTCCCCTGTGTCTTTTTCCCCTGTGTCCTTTTTCCCTTGTGCCTTTTTCCCTTGTGCCTTTTTCCCCTGTGTCTTTTTACCTTGTGCCTTTTTCCCTTGTGCCTTTTTCCCTTGTGTCTTTTTCCCCTGTGTCTTTTTCCCCTGTGTCTTTTTCCCCTGTGCCTTTTTCCCTTGTGTCTTTTTCCCCTGTGTTTTTTTCCCCTGTGTCTTTTTCCCTTGTGTCTTTTTCCCCTGTGCCTTTTTCCCCTGTGTCTTTTTCCCCTGTGTCTTTTTCCCTGTGTCTTTTTCCCCTGTGTCTTTTTCCCTTGTGCCTTTTTCCCTTGTGTCTTTTTCCCTTGTGTCTTTTTCCCCTGTGTCTTTTTCCCCTGTGTCTTTTTCCCTTGTGTCTTTTTCCCCTGTGTCTTTTTCCCCTGTGCCTTTTTCCCTTGTGTCTTTTTCCCCTGTGTTTTTTCCCCTGTGTCTTTTTCCCTTGTGTCTTTTTCCCCTGTGCCTTTTTCCCCTGTGTCTTTTTCCCCTGTGTCTTTTTCCCCTGTGTCTTTTTCCCCTGTGCCTTTTTCCCTTGTGTCTTTTTCCCCTGTGTTTTTTTCCCCTGTGTCTTTTTCCCCTGTGTCTTTTTCCCCTGTGCCTTTTTCCCCTGTGTCTTTTTCCCCTGTGTCTTTTTCCCCTGTGTCTTTTTCCCTTGTGTCTTTTTCCCCTGTGTCTTTTTCCCTAGTGTCTTTTTCCCTTGTGTCTTTTTCCCCTGTGTCTTTTTCCCCTGTGCCTTTTTCCCCTGTGTCTTTTTCCCTTGTGTCTTTTTCCCCTGTGTCTTTTTCCCTTGTGTCTTTTTCCCCTGTGTCTTTTTCCCCTGTGTCTTTTTCCCCTGTGCCTTTTTCCCCTGTGCCTTTTTCCCCGGTGCCTTTTTCCCCGGTGCCTTTTTCCCCTGAGCCTTTTTCCCCTGTGCCTTTTTCGCCTGTGTCTTTTTCCCCTGTGCCTGTTTCCCATGTGCCTTTTTCCCCTGTGCCTTTTTCCCCTGTGTCTTTTTCCCCTGTGTCTTTTTCCCTTGTGTCTTTTTCCCTGGTGTCTTTTTTCCCTGGTGTCTTTTTCCCCTGTGTCTTTTTCCTCTGTGCCTTTTTCCCTTGTGTCTTTTTCCCCTGTGCCTTTTTCCCCTGTGCCTTTTTCCCCTGTGCCTTTTTCCCCTGTGTCTTTTTCCCTTGTGTCTTTTACCCTTGTGTCTTTTTCCCCTGTGTCTTTTTCCCCTGTGTCTTTTTCCCCTGTGTCTTTTCCCTTGTGTCTTTTTCCCTTGTGTCTTTTTCCCTTGTGTCTTTTTCCCTTGTGTCTTTTTCCCCTGTGTCTTTTTCCCCTGTGTCTTTTTCCCTTGTGTCTTTTTCCCTGTGCCTTTTTCCCTTGTGTCTTTTTCCCCTGTGCCTTTTTCCCTTGTGTCTTTTTCCCCTGTGTCTTTTTCCCCTGTGTCTTTTTCCCCTGTGTCTTTTTCCCCTGTGCCTTTTTCCCCTGTGCCTTTTTCCCTTGTGACTTTTTCCACTGTGTCTTTTTCCCTTGTGTCTTTTTCCCTTGTGTCTTTTTCCCTTGTGTCTTTTTCCCCTGTGTCTTTTTCCCCTGTGCCTTTTTCCCTTGTGTCTTTTTCCCCTGTGCCTTTTTCCCCTGTGTCTTTTTCCCCTGTGCCTTTTTCACTTGTGTCTTTTTCCTCTGTGTCTTTTTCCCCTGTGTCTTTTTCCCCTGTGTCTTTTTCCCTTGTGTCTTTTTCCCCTGTGCCTTTTTCCCCTGTGTCTTTTTCCCCTGTGTCGTTTTCCCCTGTGTCTTTTTCCCCTGTGTCTTTTTCCCTTGTGCGTTTTTCCCTTGTGCCTTTTTCCCTTGTGTCTTTTTCCCTTGTGTCTTTTTCCCTTGTGTCTTTTTCCCCTGTGCCTTTTTCCCTTGTGTCTTTTTCCCTTGTGCCTTTTTCCCTTGTGCCTTTTTCCCTTGTGTACTTTTCCCTTGTGTACTTTTCCCCTGTGTCTTTTTCCCCTGTGCCTTTTTCCCTTGTGTCTTCTTCCCTTGTGCCTTTTTCCCTTGTGTCTTTTTCCCCTGTGTCTTTTTCCCCTGTGTCTTTTTCCCTTGTGCCTTTTTCCCTTGTGCCTTTTTCCCTTGTGTCTTTTTCCCCTGTGTCTTTTTCCCTTGTGCCTTTTTCCCTTGTGCCTTTTTCGCTTGTGTCTTTTTCCCCTGTGTCTTTTTCCCCTGTGTCTTTTTCCCCTGTGTCTTTTTCCCCTGTGTCTTTTTCCCCTGTGCCTTTTTCCCTTGTGTCTTTTTCCCCTGTGTCTCTTTCCCCTGTGTCTTTTTCCCCTGTGTCTTTTTCCCTTGTGTCTTTTTCCCCTGTGTCTTTTTCCCCTGTGTCTTTTTCCCTTGTGTCTTTTTCCCTTGTGCCTTTTTCCCCTGTGTCTTTTTACCTTGTGCCTTTTTCCCTTGTGCCTTTTTCCCTTGTGTCTTTTTCCCCTGTGTCTTTTTCCCCTGTGTCTTTTTCCCCTGTGCCTTTTTCCCTTGTGTCTTTTTCCCCTGTGTTTTTTTCCCCTGTGTCTTTTTCCCTTGTGTCTTTTTCCCCTGTGCCTTTTTCCCCTGTGTCTTTTTCCCCTGTGTCTTTTTCCCTGTGTCTTTTTCCCCTGTGTCTTTTTCCCTTGTGCCTTTTTCCCTTGTGTCTTTTTCCCTTGTGTCTTTTTCCCCTGAGTCTTTTTCCCCTGTGTCTTTTTCCCCTGTGTCTTTTTCCCCTGTGTCTTTTTCCCTTGTGTCTTTTTCCCCTGTGTCTTTTTCCCCTGTGCCTTTTTCCCTTGTGTCTTTTTCCCCTGTGTTTTTTACCCCTGTGTCTTTTTCCCTTGTGTCTTTTTCCCCTGTGCCTTTTTCCCCTGTGTCTTTTTCCCCTGTGTCTTTTTCCCCTGTGTCTTTTTCCCCTGTGTCTTTTTCCCTCGTGTCTTTTTCCCCTGTGTCTTTTTCCCTAGTGTCTTTTTCCCTTGTGTCTTTTTCCCCTGTGTCTTTTTCCCCTGTGCCTTTTTCCCCTGTGCCTTTTTCCCCTGTGTCTTTTTCCCTTGTGTCTTTTTCCCCTGTGCCTTTTTCCCCTGTGCCTTTTTCCCCTGTGCCTTTTTCCCTTGTGTCTTTTTCCCTTGTGTCTTTTTCCCCTGTGCCTTTTTCCCCTGTGCCTTTTTCCCCTGTGCCTTTTTCCCCTGTGCCTTTTTCCCCTGTGCCTTTTTCCCCTGAGCCTTTTTCCCCTGAGCCTTTTTCCCCTGTGCCTTTTTCGCCTGTGCCTTTTTCGCCTGTGTCTTTTTCCCCTGTGCCTGTTTCCCATGTGCCTTTTTCCCCTGTGCCTATTTCCCCTGTGTCTTTTTCCCCTGTGTCTTTTTCCCCTGTGTCTTTTTCCCATGTGTCTTTTCCCCTTGTGTCTTTTCCCCCTGTGTCTTTTTCCCTAGTGTCTTTTTCCCTGGTGTCTTTTTCTCCTGTGTCTTTTTCCTCTGTGCCTTTTTCCCTTGTGTCTTTTTCCCCTGTGCCTTTTTCCCCTGTGCCTTTTTCCCCTGTGCCTTTTTCCCCTGTGTCTTTTTCCCCTGTGTCTTTTTCCCTTGTGTCTTTTACCCTTGTGTCTTTTTCCCCTGTGTCTTTTTCCCCTGTGTCTTTTTCCCCTGTGTCTTTTTCCCCTGTGTCTTTTCCCTTGTGTCTTTTTCCCTTGTGTCTTTTTCCCCTGTGTCTTTTTCCCCTGTGTCTTTTTCCCCTGTGCCTTTTTCACTTGTGTCTTTTTCCTCTGTGTCTTTTTCCCCTGTGTCTTTTTCCCCTGTGTCTTTTTCCCTTGTGTCTTTTTCCCTTGTGTCTTTTTCCCCTGTGCCTTTTTCCCCTGTGTCTTTTTCCCCTGTGTCTTTTTCCCCTGTGTCTTTTTCCCCTGTGTCGTTTTCCCCTGTGTCTTTTTCCCCTGTGTCTTTTTCCCTTGTGCGTTTTTCCCTTGTGCCTTTTTCCCTTGTGTCTTTTTCCCTTGTGTCTTTTTCCCTTGTGTCTTTTTCCCCTGTGCCTTTTTCCCTTGTGTCTTTTTCCCTTGTGCCTTTTTCCCTTGTGTACTTTTCCCTTGTGTACTTTTCCCCTGTGTCTTTTTCCCCTGTGCCTTTTTCCCTTGTGTCTTTTTCCCTTGTGTCTTTTTCCCTTGTGCCTTTTTCCCTTGTGTCTTTTTCCCCTGTGCCTTTTTCCCCTGTGTCTTTTTCCCTTGTGTCTTTTTCCCTTGTGTCTTTTTCCCCTGTGTCTTTTTCCCCTGTGCCTTTTTCCCTTGTGCCTTTTTCCTTGTGTCTTTTTCCCTTGTGTCTTTTTCCCCTGTGTCTTTTTCCCTTGTGTCTTTTTCCCTTGTGCCTTTTTCCCCTGTGTCTTTTTCCCCTGTGTCTTTTTCCCCTGTGTCTTTTTCCCCTGTGCCTTTTTCCCCTGTGTCTTTTTCCCCTGTGTCTTTTTCCCTAGTGTCTTTTTCCGTAGTGTCTTTTTCCCTCGTGTCTTTTTCCCCCGTGTCTTTTTCCCCTGTGCCTTTTTCCCTTGTGTCTTTTTCCCCTGTGTCTTTTTCCCTCGTGTCTTATTCCCTCGTCTCTTTTTCCCTCGTGTCTTTTTCCCTCGTGCCTTTTCCCCTGTGTCTTTTTCCCCTGTGTCTTTTTCCCCTGTGTCTTTTTCCCCTGTGCCTTTTTCCCCTGTGCCTTTTTCCCCTGTGCCTTTTTCCCTTGTGTCTTTTTCCCTTGTGTCTTTTTCCCTTGTGTCTTTTTCCCCTGTGCCTTTTTCCCTTGTGTCTTTTTCCCTTGTGCCTTTTTCCCTTGTGCCTTTTTCCCTTGTGTACTTTTCCCTTGTGTACTTTTCCCCTGTGTCTTTTTCCCCTGTGCCTTTTTCCCTTGTGTCTTTTTCCCTTGTGCCTTTTTCCCTTGTGTCTTTTTCCCCTGTGCCTTTTTCCCCTGTGTCTTTTTCCCTTGTGTCTTTTTCCCTTGTGTCTTTTTCCCCTGTGTCTTTTTCCCCTGTGCCTTTTTCCCTTGTGCCTTTTTCCCTTGTGTCTTTTTCCCTTGTGTCTTTTTCCCCTGTGTCTTTTTCCCTTGTGTCTTTTTCCCTTGTGCCTTTTCCCCCTGTGTCTTTTTCCCCTGTGTCTTTTTCCCCTGTGTCTTTTTCCCCTGTGCCTTTTTCCCCTGTGTCTTTTTCCCCTGTATCTTTTTCCCTAGTGTCTTTTTCCCTAGTGTCTTTTTCCCTCGTGTCTTTTTCCCCCGTGTCTTTTTCCCCTGTGCCTTTTTCCCTTGTGTCTTTTTCCCCTGTGTCTTTTTCCCTCGTGTCTTATTCCCTCGTCTCTTTTTCCCTCGTGTCTTTTTCCCTCGTGTCTTTTTCCCTCGTGCCTTTTTCCCCTGTGTCTTTTTCCCCTGTGTCTTTTTCCCCTGTGTCTTTTTCCCCTGTGCCTTTTTCCCTTGTGTCTTTTTCCCCTGTGCCTTTTTCCCCTGTGCCTTTTTCCCCTGTGCCTTTTTCCCTTGTGTCTTTTTCCCTTGTGTCTTTTTCCCTTGTGTCTTTTTCCCCTGTGTCTTTTTCCCCTGTGTCTTTTTCCCCTGTGTCTTTTTCCCCTGTGCCTTTTTCCCCTGTGCCTTTTCCCCTTGTGTCTTTTTCCCTTGTGTCTTTTTCCCCTGTGCCTTTTTCCCCTGTGCATTTTCCCCCTGTGCCTTTTTCCCGTGTCATTTTCCCTTGTGTCGTTTTCCCTTGTGTCTTTTTCCCTAGTGTCTTTTTCCCCTGTGTCTTTTTCCCTTGTGTCTTTTTCCCTTGTGCCTTTTTCCCCTGTGTCTTTTTACCTTGTGCCTTTTTCCCTTGTGCCTTTTTCCCTTGTGTCTTTTTCCCCTGTGTCTTTTTCCCCTGTGTCTTTTTCCACTGTGCCTTTTTCCCTTGTGTCTTTTTCCCCTGTGTTTTTTTCCCCTGTGTCTTTTTCCCTTGTGTCTTTTTCCCCTGTGCCTTTTTCCCCTGTGTCTTTTTCCCCTGTGCCTTTTTCCCTGTGTCTTTTTCCCCTTGTGTCTTTTTCCCTTGTGCCTTTTTCCCTTGTGTCTTTTTCCCTTGTGTCTTTTTCCCCTGTGTCTTTTTCCCCTGTGTCTTTTTCCCCTGTGTCTTTTTCCCTAGTGTCTTTTTCCCTTGTGTCTTTTTCCCCTGTGTCTTTTTCCCCTGTGCCTTTTTCCCCTGTGTCTTTTTCCCTTGTGTCTTTTTCCCCTGTGCCTTTTTCCCCTGTGCCTTTTTCCCCTGTGTCTTTTTCCCTTGTGTCTTTTTCCCTTGTGTCTTTTTCCCTTGTGTCTTTTTCCCCTGTGCCTTTTTCCCCTGTGCCTTTTTCCCCTGAGCCTTTTTCCCCTGTGCCTTTTTCGCCTGTGCCTTTTTCGCCTGTGTCTTTTTACCCTGTGCCTTTTTCCCATGTGCCTTTTTCCCCTGTGCCTTTTTCTCCTGTGTCTTTTTCCCCTGTGTCTTTTTCCCCTGTGTCTTTTTCCCCTGTGTCTTTTCCCCTTGTGTCTTTTCCCCCTGTGTCTTTTTCCCTTGTGTCTTTTTCCCTGGTGTCTTTTTCCCCTGTGTCTTTTTCCTCTGTGCCTTTTTCCCTTGTGTCTTTTTCCCCTGTGCCTTTTTCCCTGTGCCTTTTTCCCCTGTGCCTTTTTCCCCTGTGCCTTTTTCCCCTGTGTCTTTTTCCCTTGTGTCTTTTTCCCCTGTGTCTTTTTCCCCTGTGTCTTTTTCCCCTGTGTCTTTTCCCCCTGTGTCTTTTTCCCTTGTGTCTTTTTCCCTTGTGTCTTTTTCCCCTGTGTCTTTTTACCCTGTGTCTTTTTCCCCTGTGTCTTTTTCCCCTGTGTCTTTTTCCCTTGTGTCTTTTTCCCTGTGCCTTTTTCCCTTGTGTCTTTTTCCCCTGTGCCTTTTTCCCTTGTGTCTTTTTCCCCTGTGTCTTTTTCCCCTGTGTCTTTTTCCCCTGTGTCTTTTTCCCCTGTGCCTTTTTCCCTTGTGACTTTTTCCACTGTGTCTTTTTCCCCTGTGCCTTTTTCCCTTGTGTCTTTTTCCCCTGTGTCTTTTTCCCCTGTGTCTTTTTCCCCTGTGTCTTTTTCCCCTGTGCCTTTTTCCCTTGTGACTTTTTCCACTGTGTCTTTTTCCCTTGTGTCTTTTTCCCTTGTGCCTTTTTCCCCTGTGTCTTTTTCCCCTGTGTCTTTTTCCCCTGTGTCTTTTTCCCCTGTGCCTTTTTCACTTGTGTCTTTTTCCTCTGTGTCTTTTTCCCCTGTGTCTTTTTCCCCTGTGCCTTTTTCCCCTGTGTCTTTTTCCCCTGTGTCTTTTTCCCCTGTGTCTTTTTCCCCTGTGCCTTTTTCCCTTGTGACTTTTTCCACTGTGTCTTTTTCCCTTGTGTCTTTTTCCCTTGTGCCTTTTTCCCCTGTGTCTTTTTCCCCTGTGTCTTTTTCCCCTGTGTCTTTTTCCCCTGTGCCTTTTTCACTTGTGTCTTTTTCCTCTGTGTCTTTTTCCCCTGTGTCTTTTTCCCCTGTGCCTTTTTCCCCTGTGTCTTTTTCCCCTGTGTCGTTTTCCCCTGTGTCTTTTTCCCCTGTGTCTTTTTCCCTTGTGCGTTTTTCCCTTGTGCCTTTTTCCCTTGTGTCTTTTTCCCTTGTGTCTTTTTCCCTTGTGTCTTTTTCCCCTGTGCCTTTTTCCCTTGTGCCTTTTTCCCTTGTGTACTTTTCCCTTGTGTACTTTTCCCCTGTGTCTTTTTCCCCTGTGCCTTTTTCCCTTGTGTCTTTTTCCCTTGTGCCTTTTTCCCTTGTGTCTTTTTCCCCTGTGCCTTTTTCCCCTGTGTCTTTTTCCCTTGTGTCTTTTTCCCTTGTGTCTTTTTCCCCTGTGTCTTTTTCCCCTGTGCCTTTTTACCTTGTGCCTTTTTCCCTTGTGTCTTTTTCCCTTGTGTCTTTTTCCCCTGTGTCTTTTTCCCCTGTGTCTTTTTCCCCTGTGTCTTTTTCCCTTGTGTCTTTTTCCCTTGTGCCTTTTTCCCCTGTGTCTTTTTCCCCTGTGTCTTTTTCCCCTGTGTCTTTTTCCCCTGTGCCTTTTTCCCCTGTGTCTTTTTCCCCTGTGCCTTTTTCCCCTGTGTCTTTTTCCCCTGTGTCTTTTTCCCTAGTGTCTTTTTCCCTAGTGTCTTTTTCCCTAGTGTCTTTTTCCCTCGTGTCTTTTTCCCCCGTGTCTTTTACCCCTGTGCCTTTTTCCCTTGTGTCTTTTTCCCCCGTGTCTTTTTCCCCTGTGCCTTTTTCCCTTGTGTCTTTTTCCCCTGTGTCTTTTTCCCTCGTGTCTTATTCCCTCGTCTCTTTTTCCCTCGTGTCTTTTTCCCTCGTGCCTTTTTCCCCTGTGTCTTTTTCCCCTGTGTCTTTTTCCCCTGTGTCTTTTTCCCCTCTGTCTTTTTCCCCTGTGTCTTTTTCCCCTGTGTCTTTTTCCCCTGTGCCTTTTTCCCTTGTGTCTTTTTCCCCTGTGCCTTTTTCCCCTGTGCCTTTTTCCCCTGTGCCTTTTTCCCTTGTGTCTTTTTCCCTCGTGTCTTTTTCCCTTGTGTCTTTTTCCCTTGTGTCTTTTTCCCCTGTGTCTTTTTCCCCTGTGCCTTTTTCCCCTGTGCCTTTTTCCCCTGTGCCTTTTCCCCTTGTGTCTTTTTCCCTTGTGTCTTTTTCCCCTGTGCCTTTTTCCCCTGTGCCTTTTTCCCCTGTGTCTTTTTCCCTTGTGTCTTGTTCCCTTGTGTCTTTTTCCCCTGTGCCTTTTTCCCTTGTGTCTTTTTTCCCCTGTGTCTTTTTCCCCTGTGCCTTTTTCCCTTGTGTCTTTTTCCCTTGTGTCTTTTTCCCTTGTGTCTTTTTCCCTTGTGCCTTTTTCCCCTGTGTCTTTTTCCCTTGTGTCTTTTATCCCCTGTGCCTTTTTACCCTATTGCCTTTTTCCCCTGTGTCTTTTTCCCTTGTGTCTTTTTCCCCTGTGTCTTTTTCCCTCGTGTCTTTTACCCTCCTGTCTTTTTCCCTCGTGTCTTTTTCCCTCGTGCCTTTTCCCCCTGTGTCTTTTTCCCCTGTGCCTTTTTCCCTTGTGCCTTTTTCCCTTGTGCCTTTTTCCCTTGTGTCTTTTTTCCCCTGTGTCTTTTTTCCCCTGTGTCTTTTTCCCCTGTGTCTTTTTCCCTTGTGTCTTTTTCCCCAGTGCCTTTTTCCCCTGTGCCTTTTTCCCCTGTGCCTTTTTCCCTTATGCCTTTTTCCCTTGTGTCTTTTTCCCCTGTGCCTTTTTCCCTTGTGCCTTTTTCCCCTGTGTCTTTTTCCCTTGTGTCTTTTTCCCTTGTGTCTTTTTCCCCTGTGCCTTTTTCCCTTGTGTCTTTTTTCCCCTGTGTCTTTTTCCCCTGTGCCTTTTTCCCTTGTGTCTTTTTCCCTTGTGTCTTTTTCCCTTGTGCCTTTTTCCCCTGTGTCTTTTTTCCCTGTGTCTTTTTTCCCTGTGTCTTTTTTCCCTGTGTCTTTTTTCCCTGTGTATTTTTCCCCTGTGCCTTTTTCCCTTGTCTTTTTCCCCTATGTCTTTTTCCCCTGTCTTTTTCCCTTGTGTCTTTTTCCCTTGTGTCTTTTTCCCCTGTGCCTTTTTCCCTTGTGTCTTTTTTCCCCTGTGTCTTTTTCCCCTGTGTCTTTTTCCCCTGTGCCTTTTTCCCTTGTGTCTTTTTCCCTTGTGTCTTTTTCCCTTGTGTCTTTTTCCCTTGTGTCTTTTTCCCTTGTGCCTTTTTCCCCGTGTGTCTTTTTTCCCTGTTTCTTTTTCCCCTGTGCCTTTTTCCCCTGTGCCTTTTTCCCTTGTGTCTTTTTTCCCTGTGTCTTTTTTCCCTGTGTCTTTTTCCCCTGTGTCTTTTTCCCCTGTGCCTTTTTCCCTTCTCTTTTTCCCTTGTCTTTTTCCCTTGTGCCTTTTTCCCTTGTGTCTTTTTCCCCTGTGCCTTTTTCCCTTGTGTCTTTTTTCCCCTGTGTCTTTTTTCCCCTGTGCCTTTTTCCCCGTGCCTTTTTCCCTAGTGTCTTTTTCCCCTGTGTCTTTTTCCCCTGTGTCTTTTTCCCCTGTGTCTTTTTCCCCTGTGCCTTTTTCCCCTGTGCCTTTTCCCCTTGTGTCTTTTTCCCTTGTGTCTTTTTCCCCTGTGCCTTTTTCCCCTGTGCATTTTCCCCCTGTGCCTTTTTCCCCTGTGTCATTTTCCCTTGTGTCGTTTTCCCTTGTGTCTTTTTCCCTAGTGTCTTTTTCCCCTGTGTCTTTTTCCCCTGTGTCTTTTTCCCTAGTGTCTTTTTCCCTTGTGTCTTTTTCCCCTGTGTCTTTTTCCCCTGTGCCTTTTTCCCCTGTGTCTTTTTCCCTTGTGTCTTTTTCCCCTGTGCCTTTTTCCCCTGTGCCTTTTTCCCCTGTGTCTTTTTCCCTTGTGTCTTTTTCCCTTGTGTCTTTTTCCCTTGTGTCTTTTTCCCCTGTGCCTTTTTCCCCTGTGCCTTTTTCCCCTGAGCCTTTTTCCCCTGTGCCTTTTTCGCCTGTGCCTTTTTCGCCTGTGTCTTTTTACCCTGTGCCTTTTTCCCATGTGCCTTTTTCCCCTGTGCCTTTTTCTCCTGTGTCTTTTTCCCCTGTGTCTTTTTCCCCTGTGTCTTTTTCCCCTGTGTCTTTTCCCCTTGTGTCTTTTCCCCCTGTGTCTTTTTCCCTTGTGTCTTTTTCCCTGGTGTCTTTTTCCCCTGTGTCTTTTTCCTCTGTGCCTTTTTCCCTTGTGTCTTTTTCCCCTGTGCCTTTTTCCCTGTGCCTTTTTCCCCTGTGCCTTTTTCCCCTGTGCCTTTTTCCCCTGTGTCTTTTTCCCTTGTGTCTTTTTCCCCTGTGTCTTTTTCCCCTGTGTCTTTTTCCCCTGTGTCTTTTCCCCCTGTGTCTTTTTCCCTTGTGTCTTTTTCCCTTGTGTCTTTTTCCCCTGTGTCTTTTTACCCTGTGTCTTTTTCCCCTGTGTCTTTTTCCCCTGTGTCTTTTTCCCTTGTGTCTTTTTCCCTGTGCCTTTTTCCCTTGTGTCTTTTTCCCCTGTGCCTTTTTCCCTTGTGTCTTTTTCCCCTGTGTCTTTTTCCCCTGTGTCTTTTTCCCCTGTGTCTTTTTCCCCTGTGCCTTTTTCCCTTGTGACTTTTTCCACTGTGTCTTTTTCCCCTGTGCCTTTTTCCCTTGTGTCTTTTTCCCCTGTGTCTTTTTCCCCTGTGTCTTTTTCCCCTGTGTCTTTTTCCCCTGTGCCTTTTTCCCTTGTGACTTTTTCCACTGTGTCTTTTTCCCTTGTGTCTTTTTCCCTTGTGCCTTTTTCCCCTGTGTCTTTTTCCCCTGTGTCTTTTTCCCCTGTGTCTTTTTCCCCTGTGCCTTTTTCACTTGTGTCTTTTTCCTCTGTGTCTTTTTCCCCTGTGTCTTTTTCCCCTGTGCCTTTTTCCCCTGTGTCTTTTTCCCCTGTGTCTTTTTCCCCTGTGTCTTTTTCCCCTGTGCCTTTTTCCCTTGTGACTTTTTCCACTGTGTCTTTTTCCCTTGTGTCTTTTTCCCTTGTGCCTTTTTCCCCTGTGTCTTTTTCCCCTGTGTCTTTTTCCCCTGTGTCTTTTTCCCCTGTGCCTTTTTCACTTGTGTCTTTTTCCTCTGTGTCTTTTTCCCCTGTGTCTTTTTCCCCTGTGCCTTTTTCCCCTGTGTCTTTTTCCCCTGTGTCGTTTTCCCCTGTGTCTTTTTCCCCTGTGTCTTTTTCCCTTGTGCGTTTTTCCCTTGTGCCTTTTTCCCTTGTGTCTTTTTCCCTTGTGTCTTTTTCCCTTGTGTCTTTTTCCCCTGTGCCTTTTTCCCTTGTGCCTTTTTCCCTTGTGTACTTTTCCCTTGTGTACTTTTCCCCTGTGTCTTTTTCCCCTGTGCCTTTTTCCCTTGTGTCTTTTTCCCTTGTGCCTTTTTCCCTTGTGTCTTTTTCCCCTGTGCCTTTTTCCCCTGTGTCTTTTTCCCTTGTGTCTTTTTCCCTTGTGTCTTTTTCCCCTGTGTCTTTTTCCCCTGTGCCTTTTTACCTTGTGCCTTTTTCCCTTGTGTCTTTTTCCCTTGTGTCTTTTTCCCCTGTGTCTTTTTCCCCTGTGTCTTTTTCCCCTGTGTCTTTTTCCCTTGTGTCTTTTTCCCTTGTGCCTTTTTCCCCTGTGTCTTTTTCCCCTGTGTCTTTTTCCCCTGTGTCTTTTTCCCCTGTGCCTTTTTCCCCTGTGTCTTTTTCCCCTGTGCCTTTTTCCCCTGTGTCTTTTTCCCCTGTGTCTTTTTCCCTAGTGTCTTTTTCCCTAGTGTCTTTTTCCCTAGTGTCTTTTTCCCTCGTGTCTTTTTCCCCCGTGTCTTTTACCCCTGTGCCTTTTTCCCTTGTGTCTTTTTCCCCCGTGTCTTTTTCCCCTGTGCCTTTTTCCCTTGTGTCTTTTTCCCCTGTGTCTTTTTCCCTCGTGTCTTATTCCCTCGTCTCTTTTTCCCTCGTGTCTTTTTCCCTCGTGCCTTTTTCCCCTGTGTCTTTTTCCCCTGTGTCTTTTTCCCCTGTGTCTTTTTCCCCTCTGTCTTTTTCCCCTGTGTCTTTTTCCCCTGTGTCTTTTTCCCCTGTGCCTTTTTCCCTTGTGTCTTTTTCCCCTGTGCCTTTTTCCCCTGTGCCTTTTTCCCCTGTGCCTTTTTCCCTTGTGTCTTTTTCCCTCGTGTCTTTTTCCCTTGTGTCTTTTTCCCTTGTGTCTTTTTCCCCTGTGTCTTTTTCCCCTGTGCCTTTTTCCCCTGTGCCTTTTTCCCCTGTGCCTTTTCCCCTTGTGTCTTTTTCCCTTGTGTCTTTTTCCCCTGTGCCTTTTTCCCCTGTGCCTTTTTCCCCTGTGTCTTTTTCCCTTGTGTCTTGTTCCCTTGTGTCTTTTTCCCCTGTGCCTTTTTCCCTTGTGTCTTTTTTCCCCTGTGTCTTTTTCCCCTGTGCCTTTTTCCCTTGTGTCTTTTTCCCTTGTGTCTTTTTCCCTTGTGTCTTTTTCCCTTGTGCCTTTTTCCCCTGTGTCTTTTTCCCTTGTGTCTTTTATCCCCTGTGCCTTTTTACCCTATTGCCTTTTTCCCCTGTGTCTTTTTCCCTTGTGTCTTTTTCCCCTGTGTCTTTTTCCCTCGTGTCTTTTACCCTCCTGTCTTTTTCCCTCGTGTCTTTTTCCCTCGTGCCTTTTCCCCCTGTGTCTTTTTCCCCTGTGCCTTTTTCCCTTGTGCCTTTTTCCCTTGTGCCTTTTTCCCTTGTGTCTTTTTTCCCCTGTGTCTTTTTTCCCCTGTGTCTTTTTCCCCTGTGTCTTTTTCCCTTGTGTCTTTTTCCCCAGTGCCTTTTTCCCCTGTGCCTTTTTCCCCTGTGCCTTTTTCCCTTATGCCTTTTTCCCTTGTGTCTTTTTCCCCTGTGCCTTTTTCCCTTGTGCCTTTTTCCCCTGTGTCTTTTTCCCTTGTGTCTTTTTCCCTTGTGTCTTTTTCCCCTGTGCCTTTTTCCCTTGTGTCTTTTTTCCCCTGTGTCTTTTTCCCCTGTGCCTTTTTCCCTTGTGTCTTTTTCCCTTGTGTCTTTTTCCCTTGTGCCTTTTTCCCCTGTGTCTTTTTTCCCTGTGTCTTTTTTCCCTGTGTCTTTTTTCCCTGTGTCTTTTTTCCCTGTGTATTTTTCCCCTGTGCCTTTTTCCCTTGTCTTTTTCCCCTATGTCTTTTTCCCCTGTCTTTTTCCCTTGTGTCTTTTTCCCTTGTGTCTTTTTCCCCTGTGCCTTTTTCCCTTGTGTCTTTTTTCCCCTGTGTCTTTTTCCCCTGTGTCTTTTTCCCCTGTGCCTTTTTCCCTTGTGTCTTTTTCCCTTGTGTCTTTTTCCCTTGTGTCTTTTTCCCTTGTGTCTTTTTCCCTTGTGCCTTTTTCCCCGTGTGTCTTTTTTCCCTGTTTCTTTTTCCCCTGTGCCTTTTTCCCCTGTGCCTTTTTCCCTTGTGTCTTTTTTCCCTGTGTCTTTTTTCCCTGTGTCTTTTTCCCCTGTGTCTTTTTCCCCTGTGCCTTTTTCCCTTCTCTTTTTCCCTTGTCTTTTTCCCTTGTGCCTTTTTCCCTTGTGTCTTTTTCCCCTGTGCCTTTTTCCCTTGTGTCTTTTTTCCCCTGTGTCTTTTTTCCCCTGTGCCTTTTTCCCCGTGCCTTTTTCCCTTGTGTCTTTTTCCCTTGTGTCTTTTTCCCTTGTGCCTTTTTCCCCTGTGTCTTTTTTCCCTGTGTCTTTTTCCCCTGTGCCTTTTTCCCCTGTGCCTTTTTCCCCTGTGCCTTTTTCCCCTGTGTCTTTTTCCCCTGTGTCTTTTTCCCCTGTGCCTTTTTCCCTTGTGTCTTTTTCCCTTGTGTCTTTTTCCCTTGTGTCTTTTTCCCTTGTGTCTTTTTCCCCTGTGTCTTTTTCCCCTGTGTCTTTTTCCCCTGTGTCTTTTTCCCCTGTGTCATTTTCCCTTGTGTCTTTTTCCCTTGTGTCTTTTTCCCCTGTGCCTTTTTCCCCTGTGCCTTTTTCCCCACTGCCTTTTTCCCCAGTGCCTTTTTCCCCAGTGCCTTTTTCCCGTGTGCCCTTTTCCCTTGTGTCTTTTTCCCCTGTGTCTTTTTCCCTTGTGTCTTTTTCCCCTGTGCCTTTTTCCCCTGTGTCTTTTTACCCTGTGCCTTTTTCCCATGTGCCTTTTTCCCCTGTGCCTTTTTCTCCTGTGTCTTTTTCCCCTGTGTCTTTTTCCCCTGTGTGTTTTTCCCCTGTGTCTTTTCCCCTTGTGTCTTTTCCCCCTGTGTCTTTTTCCCTTGTGTCTTTTTCCCTGGTGTCTTTTTCCCCTGTGTCTTTTTCCTCTGTGCCTTTTTCCCTTGTGTCTTTTTCCCCTGTGCCTTTTTCCCCTGTGCCTTTTTCCCCTGTGCCTTTTTCCCCTGTGTCTTTTTCCCCTGTGTCTTTTTCCCTTGTGTTTTTTTCCCCTGTGTCTTTTTCCCCTGTGTCTTTTTCCCCTGTGTCTTTTCCCCCTGTGTCTTTTTCCCTTGTGTCTTTTTCCCTTGTGTCTTTTTCCCCTGTGTCTTTTTACCCTGTGTCTTTTTCCCCTGTGTCTTTTTCCCTTGTGTCTTTTTCCCTGTGCCTTTTTCCCTTGTGTCTTTTTCCCCTGTGTCTTTTTCCCCTGTGTCTTTTTCCCTTGTGTCTTTTTCCCTTGTGCCTTTTTCCCCTGTGTCTTTTTCCCCTGTGTCTTTTTCCCCTGTGTCTTTTTCCCCTGTGCCTTTTTCCCCTGTGTCTTTTTCCCCTATGTCTTTTTCCCTAGTGTCTTTTTCCCTAGTGTCTTTTTCCCTCGTGTCTTTTTCCCCCGTGTCTTTTTCCCCTGTGCCTTTTTCCCTTGTGTCTTTTTCCCCTGTGTCTTTTTCCCTCGTGTCTTATTCCCTCGTCTCTTTTTCCCTCGTGTCTTTTTCCCTCGTGTCTTTTTCCCTCGTGTCTTTTTCCCTCGTGCCTTTTTCCCCTGTGTCTTTTTCCCCTCTGTCTTTTTCCCCTGTGTCTTTTTCCCCTCTGTCTTTTTCCCCTGTGTCTTTTTCCCCTGTGTCTTTTTCCCCTGTGCCTTTTTCCCTTGTGTCTTTTTCCCCTGTGCCTTTTTCCCCTGTGCCTTTTTCCCTTGTGTCTTTTTCCCTTGTGTCTTTTTCCCTTGTGTCTTTTTCCCCTGTGTCTTTTTCCCCTGTGCCTTTTTCCCCTGTGCCTTTTTCCCCTGTGCCTTTTCCCCTTGTGTCTTTTTCCCTTGTGTCTTTTTCCCCTGTGCCTTTTTCCCCTGTGCCTTTTTCCCCTGTGTCTTTTTCCCTTGTGTCTTGTTCCCTTGTGTCTTTTTCCCCTGTGCCTTTTTCCCTTGTGTCTTTTTTCCCCTGTGTCTTTTTCCCCTGTGCCTTTTTCCCTTGTGTCTTTTTCCCTTGTGTCTTTTTCCCTTGTGTCTTTTTCCCTTG
This sequence comes from Heterodontus francisci, assembly GCF_036365525.1. NCBI lineage: Eukaryota > Metazoa > Chordata > Chondrichthyes > Heterodontiformes > Heterodontidae > Heterodontus > Heterodontus francisci. The sequence goes on from NC_090398.1 coordinate 33,243,063, forward strand.
TGTCTTTTTCCCTTGTGCCTTTTTCCCCTGTGTCTTTTTCCCTTGTGTCTTTTATCCCCTGTGCCTTTTTACCCTATTGCCTTTTTCCCCTGTGTCTTTTTCCCTTGTGTCTTTTTCCCCTGTGTCTTTTTCCCTCGTGTCTTTTACCCTCCTGTCTTTTTCCCTCGTGTCTTTTTCCCTCGTGCCTTTTCCCCCTGTGTCTTTTTCCCCTGTGCCTTTTTCCCTTGTGCCTTTTTCCCTTGTGCCTTTTTCCCTTGTGTCTTTTTTCCCCTGTGTCTTTTTTCCCCTGTGTCTTTTTCCCCTGTGTCTTTTTCCCTTGTGTCTTTTTCTCCAGTGCCTTTTTCCCCTGTGCCTTTTTCCCCTGTGCCTTTTTCCCTTATGCCTTTTTCCCTTGTGTCTTTTTCCCCTGTGCCTTTTTCCCTTGTGCCTTTTTCCCCTGTGTCTTTTTCCCTTGTGTCTTTTTCCCTTGTGTCTTTTTCCCCTGTGCCTTTTTCCCTTGTGTCTTTTTTCCCCTGTGTCTTTTTCCCCTGTGCCTTTTTCCCTTGTGTCTTTTTCCCTTGTGTCTTTTTCCCTTGTGCCTTTTTCCCCTGTGTCTTTTTTCCCTGTGTCTTTTTTCCCTGTGTCTTTTTTCCCTGTGTATTTTTCCCCTGTGCCTTTTTCCCCTATGTCTTTTTCCCCTATGTCTTTTTCCCCTGTCTTTTTCCCTTGTGTCTTTTTCCCTTGTGTCTTTTTCCCCTGTGCCTTTTTCCCTTGTGTCTTTTTTCCCCTGTGTCTTTTTCCCCTGTGTCTTTTTCCCCTGTGCCTTTTTCCCTTGTGTCTTTTTCCCTTGTGTCTTTTTCCCTTGTGTCTTTTTCCCTTGTGCCTTTTTCCCCGTGTGTCTTTTTTCCCTGTTTCTTTTTCCCCTGTGCCTTTTTCCCCTGTGCCTTTTTCCCTTGTGTCTTTTTTCCCTGTGTCTTTTTTCCCTGTGTCTTTTTCCCCTGTGTCTTTTTCCCCTGTGCCTTTTTCCCTTCTCTTTTTCCCTTGTCTTTTTCCCTTGTGCCTTTTTCCCTTGTGTCTTTTTCCCCTGTGCCTTTTTCCCTTGTGTCTTTTTTCCCCTGTGTCTTTTTTCCCCTGTGCCTTTTTCCCCTGTGCCTTTTTCCCTTGTGTCTTTTTCCCTTGTGCCTTTTTCCCCTGTGTCTTTTTTCCCTGTGTCTTTTTCCCCTGTGCCTTTTTCCCCTGTGCCTTTTTCCCCTGTGCCTTTTTCCCCTGTGTCTTTTTCCCCTGTGTCTTTTTCCCCTGTGTCTTTTTCCCCTGTGCCTTTTTCCCTTGTGTCTTTTTCCCTTGTGTCTTTTTCCCCTGTGTCTTTCTCCCCTGTGTCTTTTTCCCCTGTGCCTTTTTCCCCTGTGCCTTTTTCCCCTGTGTCTTTTTCCCTTGTGTCTTTTTCCCTTGTGTCTTTTTCCCCTGTGTCTTTTTCCCCTGTGTCTTTTTCCCCTGTGTCTTTTTCCCCTGTGTCATTTTCCCTTGTGTCTTTTTCCCTTGTGTCTTTTTCCCCTGTGCCTTTTTCCCCTGTGCCTTTTTCCCCACTGCCTTTTTCCCCAGTGCCTTTTTCCCCAGTGCCTTTTTCCCCTGTGCCTTTTTCCCGTGTGCCCTTTTCCCTTGTGTCTTTTTCCCCTGTGTCTTTTTCCCTTGTGTCTTTTTCCCCTGTGCCTTTTTCCCCTGTGCCTTTTTCCCTTGTGTCTTTTTCCCCTGTGTCTTTTTCCCTCGTGTCTTTTTCCCTCGTGTCTATTTCCCTCGTGTCTATTCCCCTCGTGTCTTTTTCCCTCGCGTCTTTTTCCCCTGTGTCTTTTTCCCCTGTGTCTTTTTCCCCTGTGTCTTTTTCCCTTGAGCCTTTTTCCCTTGTGTCTTTTTCCCTTGTGCCTTTTTCCCCGTGTCTTTTTCCCTTGTGCCTTTTTCCCCGTGTCTTTTTCCCTTGTGTCTTTTTCCCTTGTGTCTTTTTCCCCTGTGTCTTTTTCCCCTGTGTCTTTTTCCCGTGTGTCTTTTTCCCTTGTGTCTTTTTCCCCTGTGTCTTTTTCCCCTGTGTCTTTTTCCCCTGTGTCTTTTCCCCTTGTGTCTTTTTCCCTTGTGTCTTTTTCCCCTGTGTCTTTTTCCCCTCTGTCTTTTTCCCTCGTGTCTATTTCCCTCGTGTCTATTTCCCTCGTGTCTATTTCCCTCGTGTCTATTCCCCTCGTGTCTTTTTCCCTCGTGTCTTTTTCCCCTGTGTCTTTTTCCGCTGTGTCTTTTTCCCCTGTGTCTTTTTCCCCTATGTCTTTTTCCCCTGTATCTTTTTCCCCTGTGTCTTTTTCCCTTGTGCCTTTTTCCCCTGTGTCTTTTTCCCTTGTGTCTTTTTCCCTTGAGTCTTTTTCCCCTGTGTCTTTTTCCCCTGTGTCTTTTTCCCTTGTGCCTTTTTCCCTTGTGTCTTTTTCCCCGTGTCTTTTTCCCCGTGTCTTTTTCCCTTGTGTCTTTTTCCCTTGTGTCTTTTTCCCCTGTGTCTTTTTCCCCTGTGTCTTTTTCCCCTGTGTCTTTTTCCCCTGTGTCTTTTTCCCTTGTGTCTTTTTCCCTTGTGTCTTTTTCCCTTGTGTCTTTTTCCCCTGTGCCTTTTTCCCCTGTGCCTTTTTCCTCTGTGCCTTTTTCCCCAGTGCCTTTTTCCCTTGTGCCTTTTTCCCGTGTGCCTTTTTCCCCTGTGTCTTTTTCCCTTGTGTCTTTTTCCCCTGTGCCTTTTTCCCCTGTGCCTTTTTCCCCTGTGCCTTTTTCCCCTGTGCCTTTTTCCCCTGTGTCTTTTTCCCTTGTGTCTTTTTCCCCTGTGTTTTTTTCCCCTGTGCCTTTTTCCCCTGTGTCTTTTTCCCTTGTGTCTTTTTCCCTTGTGTCTTTTTCCCCTGTGCCTTTTTCCCATGTGCCTTTTTCCCCTGTGTCTTTTTCCCTTGTGTCTTTTTCCCCTGTGCCTTTTTCCCCTGTGCCTTTTTCCCTTGTGTCTTTTTCCCCTGTGTCTTTTTCCCCTGTGTCTTTTTCCCCTGTGTCTTTTTCCCCCGTGTCTTTTTCCCCCGTGTCTTTTTCCCTCGTGTCTATTTCCCTCGTGTCTATTTCCCTCGTGTCTATTTCCCTCGTGTCTATTTCCCTCGTGTCTTTTTCCCCTGTGTCTTTTTCCCCTGTGTCTTTTTCCCCTGTGTCTTTTTCCCCTGTGTCTTTTTCCCTTGTGTCTTTTTTCCTTGTGTCTTTTTCCCCTGTGCCTTTTCCCCTGTGCCTTTTTCCCCTGTGCCTTTTTCCCCTATGTATTTTTCCCTTGTGTCTTTTTCCCCTGTGCCTTTTTCCCGTGTGCCTTTTTCCCTTGTGTCTTTTTCCCCTGTGTCTTTTTCCCTTGTGTCTTTTTCCCCTGTGCCTTTTTCCCCTGTGCCTTTTTCCCTTGTGTCTTTTACCCTTGTGCCTTTTTCCCCTGTGTCTTTTTCCCTTGTGTCTTTTTCCCTTGTGTCTTTTTCCCTTGTGTCTTTTTCCCCCGTGTCTTTTTCCCTTGTGTCTTTTTCCCTCGTGTCTATTTCCCTCGTGCCTTTTTCCCCTTTGCCTTTTTCCCTTGTGTCTTTTACCCTTGTGCCTTTTTCCCCTGTGTCTTTTTCCCTTGTGTCTTTTTCCCTTGTGTCTTTTTCCCCTGTGCCTTTTTCCCCTGTGCCTTTTTCCCCTGTGCCTTTTTCCCCTGTGCCTTTTTCCCTTGTGTCTTTTACCCTTGTGCCTTTTTCCCCTGTGTCTTTTTCCCTTGTGTCTTTTTCCACTGTGTCTTTTTCCCTTGTGTCTTTTTCCCGTGTCTTTTTCGCTCCTGTCTTTTTCCCTCGTGTCTTTTTCCCTTGTGCCTTTTTCCCCTGTGTCTTTTTCCCCTGTGTCTTTTTCCCTTGTGTCTTTTTCCCCTGTGCCTTTTTCCCCTGTGCCTTTTTCCCCTGTGCCTTTTTACCCTGTGTCTTTTTCCCTTGTGTCTTTTTCCCTTGTGTCTTTTTCCCCTGTGACTTTTTCCCCTGTGTTTTTTTCCCCTGTGCCTTTTTCCCCTGTGTCTTTTTCCCTTGTGTCTTTTTTCCCTGTGCCTTTTTCCCGTGTGCCTTTTTCCCGTGTGCCTTTTTCCCGTGTGCCTTTTTCCCCTGTGTCTTTTTCCCTTGTGTCTTTTTCCCCTGTGCCTTTTTCCCCTGTGCCTTTTTCCCTTGTGTCTTTTTCCCCTGTGTCTTTTTCCCCTGTGTCTTTTTCCCCTGTGTCTTTTTCCCCTGTGTCTTTTTCCCCCGTGTCTTTTTCCCCCGTGTCTATTTCCCTCGTGTCTATTTCCCTCGTGTCTATTTCCCTCGTGTCTTTTTCCCTCGTGTCTTTTTCCCCTGTGTCTTTTTCCCCTGTGTCTTTTTCCCCTGTGTCTTTTTCCCGTGTCTTTTTCCCCTGTGTCCTTTTCCCTTGTGTCTTTTTCCCCTGTGCCTTTTTCCCGTGTGCCTTTTTCCCTTGTGTCTTTTTCCCTTGTGTCTTTTTCCCTTGTGTCTTTTTCCCCTGTGCCTTTTTCCCCTGTGCCTTTTTCCCTTGTGTCTTTTACCCTTGTGCCTTTTTCCCCTGTGTCTTTTTCAATTGTGTCTTTTTCCACTGTGTCTTTTTCCCTTGTGTCTTTTTCCCTTGTGTCTTTTTCCCCTGTGTCTTTTTCGCTCGTGTCTTTTTCCCTCGTGTCTTTTTCCCTCGTGTCTTTTTCCGTCGTGTCTTTTTCCCTCGTGCCTTTTTCCCCTGTGTCTTTTTCCCCTGTGTCTTTTTCCCCTGTGTCTTTTTCCCCTGTGTCTCTTTCCCTTGTGTCTTTTTCCCCTGTGCCTTTTTCCCCTGTGCCTTTTCCCCCTGTGCCTTTTTCCCTTGTGCCTTTTTCCCTTGTGCCTTTTTCCCTTGTGCCTTTTTCCCTTGTGTCTTTTTCCCTTGTGTCTTTTTCCCCTGTGCCTTTTTCCCTTGTGCCTTTTTCCCTTGTGTCTTTTTCCCTTGTGTCTTTTTCCCTCGTGTCTATTTCCCTCGTGTCTATTTCCCTCGTGTCTATTTCCCTCGTGTCTATTTCCCTCGTGTCTATTTCCCTCGTGTCTATTCCCCTCGTGTCTTTTTCCCTCGTGTCTTTTTCCCCTGTGTCTTTTTCCGCTGTGTCTTTTTCCGCTGTGTCTTTTTCCCCTGTGTCTTTTTCCCTTGTGTCTTTTTCCCCTATGTCTTTTTCCCCTGTATCTTTTTGCCCTGTGTCTTTTTCCCTTGTGCCTTTTTCCCCTGTGTCTTTTTCCCTTGTGTCTTTTTCCCTTGTGTCTTTTTCCCCTGTGTCTTTTTCCCCTGTGTCTTTTTCCCTTGTGCCTTTTTCCCTTGTGTCTTTTTCCCCGTGTCTTTTTCCCCGTGTCTTTTTCCCTTGTGTCTTTTTCCCTTGTGTCTTTTTCCCTTGTGTCTTTTTCCCCTGTGTCTTTTTCCCTTGTGTCTTTTTCCCCTGTGTCTTTTCCCCCTGTGTCTTTTTCCCCTGTGTCTTTTTCCCCTGTGTCTTTTTCCCTTGTGTCTTTTTCCCTTGTGTCTTTTTCCCTTGTGTCTTTTTCCCCTGTGCCTTTTTCCCCTGTGCCTTTTTCCCCTGTGCCTTTTTCCCCAGTGCCTTTTTCCCTTGTGCCTTTTTCCCGTGTGCCTTTTTCCCTTGTGTCTTTTTCCCCTGTGTCTTTTTCCCTTGTGTCTTTTTCCCCTGTGTTTTTTTCCCCTGTGCCTTTTTCCCCTGTGTCTTTTTCCCTTGTGTCTTTTTCCCCTGTGCCTTTTTCCCATGTGCCTTTTTCCCCTGTGTCTTTTTCCCTTGTGTCTTTTTCCCCTGTGTCTTTTTCCCTTGTGTCTTTTTCCCCTGTGCCTTTTTCCCCTGTGCCTTTTTCCCTTGTGCCTTTTTCCCTTGTGTCTTTTTCCCCTGTGCCTTTTTCCCATGTGCCTTTTTCCCCTGTGTCTTTTTCCCTTGTGTCTTTTTCCCCTGTGTCTTTTTCCCATGTGCCTTTTTCCCCTGTGTCTTTTTCCCTTGTGTCTTTTTCCCCTGTGTCTTTTTCCCATGTGCCTTTTTCCCCTGTGTCTTTTTCCCTTGTGTCTTTTTCCCCTGTGCCTTTTTCCCATGTGCCTTTTTCCCCTGTGTCTTTTTCCCTTGTGTCTTTTTCCCCTGTGTCTTTTTCCCTTGTGTCTTTTTCCCCTGTGCCTTTTTCCCCTGTGCCTTTTTCCCTTGTGCCTTTTTCCCTTGTGTCTTTTTCCCCTGTGCCTTTTTCCCTTGTGTCTTTTTCCCCTGTGTCTTTTTCCCTTGTGTCTTTTTCCCCTGTGTCTTTTTCCCTTGTGTCTTTTTCCCCTGTGTCTTTTTCCCTTGTGTCTTTTTCCCCTGTGTCTTTTTCCCTTGTGTCTTTTTCCCTTGTGTCTTTTTCCCCTGTGTCTTTTTCCCTTGTGTCTTTTTCCCCTGTGTCTTTTTCCCTTGTGTCTTTTTCCCCTGTGCCTTTTTCCCTTGTGCCTTTTTCCCTTCTGTCTTTTTCCCCTGTGCCTTTTTCCCCTGTGTCTTTTTCCCTTGTGTCTTTTTCCCCTGTGCCTTTTTCCCATGTGCCTTTTTCCCCTGTGTCTTTTTCCCTTGTGACTTTTTCCCCTGTGCCTTTTTCCCCTGTGCCTTTTTCCCTTGTGCCTTTTTCCCTTGTGTCTTTTTCCCCTGTGTTTTTTTCCACTGTGTCTTTTTCCCTTGTGTCTTTTTCCCTTGTGTCTTTTTCCCCTGTGTCTTTTTCGCTCGTGTCTTTTTCCCTCGTGTCTTTTTCCCTCGTGTCTTTTTCCGTCGTGTCTTTTTCCCTCGTGCCTTTTTCCCCTGTGTCTTTTTCCCCTGTGTCTTTTTCCCCTGTGTCTTTTTCCCCTGTGTCTCTTTCCCTTGTGTCTTTTTCCCCTGTGCCTTTTTCCCCTGTGCCTTTTCCCCCTGTGCCTTTTTCCCTTGTGCCTTTTTCCCTTGTGCCTTTTTCCCTTGTGCCTTTTTCCCTTGTGTCTTTTTCCCTTGTGTCTTTTTCCCCTGTGCCTTTTTCCCTTGTGCCTTTTTCCCTTGTGTCTTTTTCCCTTGTGTCTTTTTCCCTCGTGTCTATTTCCCTCGTGTCTATTTCCCTCGTGTCTATTTCCCTCGTGTCTATTTCCCTCGTGTCTATTTCCCTCGTGTCTATTCCCCTCGTGTCTTTTTCCCTCGTGTCTTTTTCCCCTGTGTCTTTTTCCGCTGTGTCTTTTTCCGCTGTGTCTTTTTCCCCTGTGTCTTTTTCCCTTGTGTCTTTTTCCCCTATGTCTTTTTCCCCTGTATCTTTTTGCCCTGTGTCTTTTTCCCTTGTGCCTTTTTCCCCTGTGTCTTTTTCCCTTGTGTCTTTTTCCCTTGTGTCTTTTTCCCCTGTGTCTTTTTCCCCTGTGTCTTTTTCCCTTGTGCCTTTTTCCCTTGTGTCTTTTTCCCCGTGTCTTTTTCCCCGTGTCTTTTTCCCTTGTGTCTTTTTCCCTTGTGTCTTTTTCCCTTGTGTCTTTTTCCCCTGTGTCTTTTTCCCTTGTGTCTTTTTCCCCTGTGTCTTTTCCCCCTGTGTCTTTTTCCCCTGTGTCTTTTTCCCTTGTGTCTTTTTCCCTTGTGTCTTTTTCCCTTGTGTCTTTTTCCCTTGTGTCTTTTTCCCCTGTGCCTTTTTCCCCTGTGCCTTTTTCCCCTGTGCCTTTTTCCCCAGTGCCTTTTTCCCTTGTGCCTTTTTCCCGTGTGCCTTTTTCCCTTGTGTCTTTTTCCCCTGTGTCTTTTTCCCTTGTGTCTTTTTCCCCTGTGTTTTTTTCCCCTGTGCCTTTTTCCCCTGTGTCTTTTTCCCTTGTGTCTTTTTCCCCTGTGCCTTTTTCCCATGTGCCTTTTTCCCCTGTGTCTTTTTCCCTTGTGTCTTTTTCCCCTGTGTCTTTTTCCCTTGTGTCTTTTTCCCCTGTGCCTTTTTCCCCTGTGCCTTTTTCCCTTGTGCCTTTTTCCCTTGTGTCTTTTTCCCCTGTGCCTTTTTCCCATGTGCCTTTTTCCCCTGTGTCTTTTTCCCTTGTGTCTTTTTCCCCTGTGTCTTTTTCCCATGTGCCTTTTTCCCCTGTGTCTTTTTCCCTTGTGTCTTTTTCCCCTGTGTCTTTTTCCCATGTGCCTTTTTCCCCTGTGTCTTTTTCCCTTGTGTCTTTTTCCCCTGTGCCTTTTTCCCATGTGCCTTTTTCCCCTGTGTCTTTTTCCCTTGTGTCTTTTTCCCCTGTGTCTTTTTCCCTTGTGTCTTTTTCCCCTGTGCCTTTTTCCCCTGTGCCTTTTTCCCTTGTGCCTTTTTCCCTTGTGTCTTTTTCCCCTGTGCCTTTTTCCCTTGTGTCTTTTTCCCCTGTGTCTTTTTCCCTTGTGTCTTTTTCCCCTGTGTCTTTTTCCCCTGTGTCTTTTTCCCCTGTGTCTTTTTCCCTTGTGTCTTTTTCCCCTGTGTCTTTTTCCCCTGTGTCTTTTTCCCTTGTGTCTTTTTCCCCTGTGTCTTTTTCCCTTGTGTCTTTTTCCCCTGTGCCTTTTTCCCTTGTGCCTTTTTCCCTTCTGTCTTTTTCCCCTGTGCCTTTTTCCCCTGTGTCTTTTTCCCTTGTGTCTTTTTCCCCTGTGCCTTTTTCCCATGTGCCTTTTTCCCCTGTGTCTTTTTCCCTTGTGACTTTTTCCCCTGTGCCTTTTTCCCCTGTGCCTTTTTCCCTTGTGCCTTTTTCCCTTGTGTCTTTTTCCCCTGTGTTTTTTTCCCCTGTGCCTTTTTCCCCTGTGTCTTTTTCCCCTGTGTCTTTTTCCCTTGTGTCTTTTTCCCCTGTGCCTTTTTCCCATGTGCCTTTTTCCCCTGTGTCTTTTTCCCCTGTGTCTTTTTCCCTTGTGTCTTTTTCCCCTGTGCCTTTTTCCCTTGTGTCTTTTTCCCCTGTGTCTTTTTCCCTTGTGTCTTTTTCCCCAGTGCCTTTTTCCCCTGTGTCTTTTTCCCCTGTGTCTTTTTCCCTTGTGTCTTTTTCCCCTGTGTCTTTTTCCCTTGTGTCTTTTTCCCTTGTGTCTTTTTCCCCTGTGCCTTTTTCCCTTGTGTCTTTTTCCCCAGTGCCTTTTTCCCATGTGCCTTTTTCCCCTGTGTCTTTTTCCCTTGTGTCTTTTTCCCCTGTGCCTTTTTCCCTTGTGTCTTTTTCCCCTGTGTCTTTTTCCCTTGTGTCTTTTTCCCCAGTGCCTTTTTCCCATGTGCCTTTTTCCCCTGTGTCTTTTTCCCTTGTGTCTTTTTCCCCTGTGCCTTTTTCCCTTGTGTCTTTTTCCCCTGTGTCTTTTTCCCTTGTGTCTTTTTCCCCTGTGCCTTTTTCCCTTGTGTCTTTTTCCCCTGTGTCTTTTTCCCTTGTGTCTTTTTCCCCAGTGCCTTTTTCCCATGTGCCTTTTTCCCCTGTGTCTTTTTCCCTTGTGTCTTTTTCCCCTGTGTCTTTTTCCCTTGTGTCTTTTTCCCTTGTGTCTTTTTCCCCTGTGCCTTTTTCCCTTGTGTCTTTTTCCCCAGTGCCTTTTTCCCATGTGCCTTTTTCCCCTGTGTCTTTTTCCCTTGTGTCTTTTTCCCCTGTGCCTTTTTCCCTTGTGTCTTTTTCCCCTGTGTCTTTTTCCCTTGTGTCTTTTTCCCCAGTGCCCTTTTCCCCTGTGTCTTTTTCCCTTGTGTCTTTTTCCCCTGTGCCTTTTTCCCTTGTGTCTTTTTCCCCTGTGTCTTTTTCCCTTGTGTCTTTTTCCCCTGTGCCTTTTTCCCTTGTGTCTTTTTCCCCTGTGTCTTTTTCCCTTGTGTCTTTTTCCCCAGTGCCTTTTTCCCATGTGCCTTTTTCCCCTGTGTCTTTTTCCCTTGTGTCTTTTTCCCCTGTGTCTTTTTCCCCTGTGTCTTTTTCCCTTGTGTCTTTTTCCCCTGTGCCTTTTTCCCTTGTGTCTTTTTCCCCTGTGTCTTTTTCCCTTGTGTCTTTTTCCCCAGTGCCTTTTTCCCATGTGCCTTTTTCCCCTGTGTCTTTTTCCCTTGTGTCTTTTTCCCCTGTGCCTTTTTCCCCTGTGCCTTTTTCCCTTGTGTCTTTTTCCCCTGTGTCTTTTTCCCCTGTGTCTTTTTCCCCCGTGTCTTTTTCCCCCGTATCTATTTCCCTCGTGTCTATTTCCCTCGTGTCTATTTCCCTCGTGTCTATTTCCCTCGTGTCTTTTTCCCCTGTGTCTTTTTCCCCTGTGTCTTTTTCCCCTGTGTCTTTTTCCCCTGTGTCTTTTTCCCTTGTGTCTTTTTTCCTTGTGTCTTTTTCCCCTGTGCCTTTTCCCCTGTGCCTTTTTCCCCTGTGCCTTTTTCCCCTGTGTATTTTTCCCTTGTGTCTTTTTCCCCTGTGCCTTTTTCCCGTGTGCCTTTTTCCCTTGTGTCTTTTTCCCCTGTGTCTTTTTCCCTTGTGCCTTTTTCCCCTGTGCCTTTTTCCCCTGTGCCTTTTTCCCTTGTGTCTTTTACCCTTGTGCCTTTTTCCCCTGTGTCTTTTTCCCCTGTGTCTTTTTCCCTTGTGTCTTTTTCCCTTGTGTCTTTTTCCCCCGTGTCTTTTTCCCTTGTGTCTTTTTCCCTCGTGTCTATTTCCCTCGTGCCTTTTTCCCCTTTGCCTTTTTCCCTTGTGTCTTTTACCCTTGTGCCTTTTTCCCCTGTGTCTTTTTCCCTTGTGTCTTTTTCTCCTGTGCCTTTTTCCCCTGTGCCTTTTTCCCCTTTGCCTTTTTCCCTTGTGTCTTTTACCCTTGTGCCTTTTTCCCCTGTGTCTTTTTCCCTTGTGTCTTTTTCCACTGTGTCTTTTTCCCTTGTCTCTTTTTCCCCTGTGTCTTTTTCGCTCCTGTCTTTTTCCCTCGTGTCTTTTTCCGTCGTGTCTTTTTCCCTCGTGCCTTTTTCCCCTGTGTCTTTTTCCCCTGTGCCTTTTTCCCCTGTGTCTTTTTCCCCTGTGTCTTTTTCCCTTGTGTCTTTTTCCCCTGTGCCTTTTTCCCCTGTGTCTTTTTCCCCTGTGTCTTTTTCCCTTGTGTCTTTTTCCCCTGTGTCTTTTTCCCCCGTGTCTTTTTCCCTCGTGTCTATTTCCCTCGTGTCTATTTCCCTCGTGTCTATTTCCCTCGTGTCTTTTTCCCTCGTGTCTTTTTCCCCTGTGTCTTTTTCCCCTGTGTCTTTTTCCCCTGTGTCTTTTTCCCCTGTGTCTTTTTCCCGTGTCTTTTTCCCCTGTGTCTTTTTCCCTTGTGTCTTTTTCCCCTGTGCCTTTTTCCCGTGTGCCTTTTTCCCTTGTGTCTTTTTCCCTTGTGTCTTTTTCCCTTGTGTCTTTTTCCCCTGTGCCTTTTTCCCCTGTGCCTTTTTCCCTTGTGTCTTTTACCCTTGTGCCTTTTTCCCCTGTGTCTTTTTCAATTGTGTCTTTTTCCACTGTGTCTTTTTCCCTTGTGTCTTTTTCCCTTGTGTCTTTTTCCCCTGTGTCTTTTTCGCTCGTGTCTTTTTCCCTCGTGTCTTTTTCCCTCGTGTCTTTTTCCGTCGTGTCTTTTTCCCTCGTGCCTTTTTCCCCTGTGTCTTTTTCCCCTGTGTCTTTTTCCCCTGTGTCTTTTTCCCCTGTGTCTCTTTCCCTTGTGTCTTTTTCCCCTGTGCCTTTTTCCCCTGTGCCTTTTCCCCCTGTGCCTTTTTCCCTTGTGCCTTTTTCCCTTGTGTCTTTTTCCCTTGTGCCTTTTTCCCTTGTGTCTTTTTCCCTTGTGTCTTTTTCCCCTGTGCCTTTTTCCCTTGTGCCTTTTTCCCTTGTGTCTTTTTCCCTTGTGTCTTTTTCCCTCGTGTCTATTTCCCTCGTGTCTATTTCCCTCGTGTCTATTTCCCTCGTGTCTATTTCCCTCGTGTCTATTTCCCTCGTGTCTATTCCCCTCGTGTCTTTTTCCCTCGTGTCTTTTTCCCCTGTGTCTTTTTCCGCTGTGTCTTTTTCCGCTGTGTCTTTTTCCCCTGTGTCTTTTTCCCTTGTGTCTTTTTCCCCTATGTCTTTTTCCCCTATGTCTTTTTCCCCTGTATCTTTTTCCCCTGTGTCTTTTTCCCTTGTGCCTTTTTCCCCTGTGTCTTTTTCCCTTGTGTCTTTTTCCCTTGTGTCTTTTTCCCCTGTGTCTTTTTCCCCTGTGTCTTTTTCCCTTGTGCCTTTTTCCCTTGTGTCTTTTTCCCCGTGTCTTTTTCCCCGTGTCTTTTTCCCTTGTGTCTTTTTCCCTTGTGTCTTTTTCCCTTGTGTCTTTTTCCCCTGTGTCTTTTTCCCTTGTGTCTTTTTCCCCTGTGTCTTTTTCCCCTGTGTCTTTTTCCCCTGTGTCTTTTTCCCTTGTGTCTTTTTCCCTTGTGTCTTTTTCCCTTGTGTCTTTTTCCCCTGTGCCTTTTTCCCCTGTGCCTTTTTCCCCTGTGCCTTTTTCCCCAGTGCCTTTTTCCCTTGTGCCTTTTTCCCGTGTGCCTTTTTCCCTTGTGTCTTTTTCCCCTGTGTCTTTTTCCCTTGTGTCTTTTTCCCCTGTGCCTTTTTCCCCTGTGCCTTTTTCCCTTGTGTCTTTTTCCCCTGTGTTTTTTTCCCCTGTGCCTTTTTCCCCTGTGTCTTTTTCCCTTGTGTCTTTTTCCCCTGTGCCTTTTTCCCATGTGCCTTTTTCCCCTGTGTCTTTTTCCCTTGTGTCTTTTTCCCCTGTGCCTTTTTCCCCTGTGCCTTTTTCCCTTGTGTCTTTTTCCCCTGTGTTTTTTTCCCCTGTGCCTTTTTCCCCTGTGTCTTTTTCCCCTGTGTCTTTTTCCCTTGTGTCTTTTTCCCCTGTGCCTTTTTCCCATGTGCCTTTTTCCCCTGTGTCTTTTTCCCTTGTGTCTTTTTCCCCTGTGTCTTTTTCCCTTGTGTCTTTTTCCCCAGTGCCTTTTTCCCATGTGCCTTTTTCCCCTGTGTCTTTTTCCCTTGTGTCTTTTTCCCCTGTGCCTTTTTCCCCTGTGCCTTTTTCTCTTGTGTCTTTTTCCCCTGTGTCTTTTTCCCCTGTGTCTTTTTCCCCCGTGTCTTTTTCCCCCGTATCTATTTCCCTCGTGTCTATTTCCCTCGTGTCTATTTCCCTCGTGTCTATTTCCCTCGTGTCTTTTTCCCCTGTGTCTTTTTCCCCTGTGTCTTTTTCCCCTGTGTCTTTTTCCCCTGTGTCTTTTTCCCTTGTGTCTTTTTTCCTTGTGTCTTTTTCCCCTGTGCCTTTTCCCCTGTGCCTTTTTCCCCTGTGCCTTTTTCCCCTGTGTATTTTTCCCTTGTGTCTTTTTCCCCTGTGCCTTTTTCCCGTGTGCCTTTTTCCCGTGTGCCTTTTTCCCTTGTGTCTTTTTCCCCTGTGTCTTTTTCCCTTGTGCCTTTTTCCCCTGTGCCTTTTTCCCCTGTGCCTTTTTCCCTTGTGTCTTTTACCCTTGTGCCTTTTTCCCCTGTGTCTTTTTCCCCTGTGTCTTTTTCCCTTGTGTCTTTTTCTCTTGTGTCTTTTTCCCCCGTGTCTTTTTCCCTTGTGTCTTTTTCCCTCGTGTCTATTTCCCTCGTGCCTTTTTCCCCTTTGCCTTTTTCCCTTGTGTCTTTTACCCTTGTGCCTTTTTCCCCTGTGTCTTTTTCCCTTGTGTCTTTTTCCCCTGTGCCTTTTTCCCCTGTGCCTTTTTCCCCTTTGCCTTTTTCCCTTGTGTCTTTTACCCTTGTGCCTTTTTCCCCTGTGTCTTTTTCCCTTGTGTCTTTTTCCACTGTGTCTTTTTCCCTTGTGTCTTTTTCCCCTGTGTCTTTTTCGCTCCTGTCTTTTTCCCTCGTGTCTTTTTCCGTCGTGTCTTTTTCCCTCGTGCCTTTTTCCCCTGTGTCTTTTTCCCCTGTGCCTTTTTCCCCTGTGTCTTTTTCCCCTGTGTCTTTTTCCCTTGTGTCTTTTTCCCCTGTGCCTTTTTCCCCTGTGTCTTTTTCCCCTGTGTCTTTTTCCCTTGTGTCTTTTTCCCCTGTGTCTTTTTCCCCTGTGTCTTTTTCCCCCGTGTCTTTTTCCCCCGTGTCTATTTCCCTCGTGTCTATTTCCCTCGTGTCTATTTCCCTCGTGTCTTTTTCCCCTGTGTCTTTTTCCCCTGTGTCTTTTTCCCCTGTGTCTTTTTCCCCTGTGTCTTTTTTCCTTGTGTCTTTTTCCCCTGTGCCTTTTTCCCCTGTGCCTTTTTCCCCTGTGTATTTTTCCCTTGTGTCTTTTTCCCCTGTGCCTTTTTCCCGTGTGCCTTTTTCCCTTGTGTCTTTTTCCCCTGTGTCTTTTTCCCTTGTGTCTTTTTCCCCTGTGCCTTTTTCCCCTGTTCCTTTTTCCCTTGTGTCTTTTACCCTTGTGCCTTTTTCCTCTGTGTCTTTTTCCCTTGTGTCTTTTTCCCTTGTGTCTTTTTCCCTTGTGTCTTTTTCCCCCGTGTCTTTTTCCCCCGTGTCTTTTTCCCTTGTGTCTTTTTCCCTCGTGTCTATTTCCCTCGTGCCTTTTTCCCCTTTGCCTTTTTCCCCTGTGTCTTTTTCCCTTGTGTCTTTTTCCCCTGTGCCTTTTTCCCCTGTGCCTTTTTCCCTTGTGTCTTTTTCCCCTGTGTCTTTTTCCCCTGTGTCTTTTTCCCCTGTGTCTTTTTCCCCCGTGTCTTTCTCCCCCGTGTCTTTTTCCCTCGTGTCTATTTCCCTCGTGTCTATTTCCCTCGTGTCTATTTCCCTCGTGTCTATTTCCCTCGTGTCTTTTTCCCCTGTGTCTTTTTCCCCTGTGTCTTTTTCCCCTGTGTCTTTTTCCCCTGTGTCTTTTTCCCTTGTGTCTTTTTTCCTTGTGTCTTTTTCCCCTGTGTCTTTTCCCCTGTGCCTTTTTCCCCTGTGCCTTTTTCCCCTATGTATGTTTCCCTTGTGTCTTTTTCCCCTGTGCCTTTTTCCCGTGTGCCTTTTTCCCTTGTGTCTTTTTCCCCTGTGTCTTTTTCCCTTGTGTCTTTTTCCCCTGTGCCTTTTTCCCCTGTGCCTTTTTCCCTTGTGTCTTTTACCCTTGTGCCTTTTTCCCCTGTGTCTTTTTCCCTTGTGTCTTTTTCCCTTGTGTCTTTTTCCCTTGTGTCTTTTCCCCCCGTGTCTTTTTCCCTTGTGTCTTTTTCCCTCGTGTCTATTTCCCTCGTGCCTTTTTCCCCTTTGCCTTTTTCCCCTTTGCCTTTTTCCCTTGTGTCTTTTACCCTTGTGCCTTTTTCCCCTGTGTCTTTTTCCCTTGTGTCTTTTTCCCCTGTGCCTTTTTCCCCTGTGCCTTTTTCCCCTGTGCCTTTTTCCCCTGTGCCTTTTTCCCCTGTGTCTTTTACCCTTGTGCCTTTTTCCCCTGTGTCTTTTTCCCTTGTGTCTTTTTCCACTGTGTCTTTTTCCCTTGTGTCTTTTTCCCCTGTGTCTTTTTCGCTCCTGTCTTTTTCCCTCGTGTCTTTTTCCGTCGTGTCTTTTTCCCTTGTGCCTTTTTCCCCTGTGTCTTTTTCCCTTGTGTCTTTTTCCCCTGTGCCTTTTTCCCCTGTGCCTTTTTCCCCTGTGCCTTTTTACCCTGTGTCTTTTTCCCTTGTGTCTTTTTCCCTTGTGTCTTTTTCCCCTGTGACTTTTTCCCCTGTGTTTTTTTCCCCTGTGCCTTTTTCCCCTGTGTCTTTTTCCCTTGTGTCTTTTTTCCCTGTGCCTTTTTCCCGTGTGCCTTTTTCCCGTGTGCCTTTTTCCCCTGTGTCTTTTTCCCTTGTGTCTTTTTCCCCTGTGCCTTTTTCCCCTGTGCCTTTTTCCCTTGTGTCTTTTTCCCCTGTGTCTTTTTCCCCTGTGTCTTTTTCCCCTGTGTCTTTTTCCCCCGTGTCTTTTTCCCTCGTGTCTATTTCCCTCGTGTCTATTTCCCCCGTGTCTATTTCCCTCGTGTCTTTTTCCCCTGTGTCTTTTTCCCCTGTGTCTTTTTCCCCTGTGTCTTTTTCCCCTGTGTCTTTTTCCCCTGTGCCTTTTTCCCCTGTGTCTTTTTCCCTTGTGTCTTTTTCCCTTGTGTCTTTTTCCCCTGTGTCTTTTTCAATTGTGTCTTTTTCCACTGTGTCTTTTTCCCTTGTGTCTTTTTCCCTTGTGTCTTTTTCCCCTGTGTCTTTTTCGCTCGTGTCTTTTTCCCTCGTGTCTTTTTCCCTCGTGTCTTTTTCCGTCGTGTCTTTTTCCCTCGTGCCTTTTTCCCCTGTGTCTTTTTCCCCTGTGTCTTTTTCCCCTGTGTCTTTTTCCCCTGTGTCTTTTTCCCTTGTGTCTTTTTCCCCTGTGCCTTTTTCCCCTGTGCCTTTTCCCCCTGTGCCTTTTTCCCCTGTGCCTTTTCCCCCTGTGCCTTTTTCCCTTGTGTCTTTTTCCCTTGTGCCTTTTTCCCTTGTGTCTTTTTCCCTTGTGTCTTTTTCCCTTGTGCCTTTTTCCCTTGTGTCTTTTTCCCTCGTGTCTATTTCCCTCGTGTCTATTTCCCTCGTGTCTATTTCCCTCGTGTCTATTTCCCTCGTGTCTATTCCCCTCGTGTCTTTTTCCCTCGTGTCTTTTTCCCCTGTGTCTTTTTCCGCTGTGTCTTTTTCCCCTGTGTCTTTTTCCCTTGTGTCTTTTTCCCCTATGTCTTTTTCCCCTATGTCTTTTTCCCCTGTATCTTTTTCCCCTGTGTCTTTTTCCCTTGTGTCTTTTTCCCTTGTGTCTTTTTCCCCTGTGTCTTTTTCCCCTGTGTCTTTTTCCCTTGTGCCTTTTTCCCTTGTGTCTTTTTCCCCGTGTCTTTTTCCCCGTGTCTTTTTCCCTTGTGTCTTTTTCCCTTGTGTCTTTTTCCCCTGTGTCTTTTTCCCCTGTGTCTTTTTCCCTTGTGCCTTTTTCCCTTGTGTCTTTTTCCCCGTGTCTTTTTCCCCGTGTCTTTTTCCCTTGTGTCTTTTTCCCTTGTGTCTTTTTCCCTTGTGTCTTTTTCCCCTGTGTCTTTTTCCCTTGTGTCTTTTTCCCCTGTGTCTTTTTCCCCTGTGTCTTTTTCCCTTGTGTCTTTTTCCCTTGTGTCTTTTTCCCTTGTGTCTTTTTCCCTTGTGTCTTTTTCCCCTGTGCCTTTTTCCCCTGTGCCTTTTTCCCCTGTGCCTTTTTCCCCTGTGCCTTTTTCCCCAGTGCCTTTTTCCCTTGTGCCTTTTTCCCGTGTGCCTTTTTCCCTTGTGTCTTTTTCCCTTGTGTCTTTTTCCCCTGTGCCTTTTTCCCCTGTGCCTTTTTCCCTTGTGTCTTTTTCCCCTGTGTTTTTTTCCCCTGTGCCTTTTTCCCCTGTGTCTTTTTCCCCTGTGTCTTTTTCCCTTGTGTCTTTTTCCCCTGTGCCTTTTTCCCATGTGCCTTTTTCCCCTGTGTCTTTTTCCCTTGTGTCTTTTTCCCCTGTGTCTTTTTCCTCTGTGTCTTTTTCCCCTGTGCCTTTTTCCCCTGTGCCTTTTTCCCTTGTGTCTTTTTCCCCTGTGTTTTTTTCCCCTGTGCCTTTTCCCCCTGTGTCTTTTTCCCCTGTGTCTTTTTCCCTTGTGTCTTTTTCCCCTGTGCCTTTTTCCCATGTGCCTTTTTCCCCTGTGTCTTTTTCCCTTGTGTCTTTTTCCCCTGTGTCTTTTTCTCTTGTGTCTTTTTCCCCTGTGCCTTTTTCCCATGTGCCTTTTTCCCCTGTGTCTTTTTCCCTTGTGTCTTTTTCCCCTGTGCCTTTTTCCCTTGTGTCTTTTTCCCCTGTGTCTTTTTCCCCTGTGTCTTTTTCCCCCGTGTCTTTTTCCCCCGTATCTATTTCCCTCGTGTCTATTTCCCTCGTGTCTATTTCCCTCGTGTCTTTTTCCCCTGTGTCTTTTTCCCCTGTGTCTTTTTCCCCTGTGTCTTTTTCCCCTGTGTCTTTTTCCCCTGTGTCTTTTTCCCTTGTGTCTTTTTTCCTTGTGTCTTTTTCCCCTGTGCCTTTTCCCCTGTGCCTTTTTCCCCTGTGCCTTTTTCCCCTGTGTATTTTTCCCTTGTGTCTTTTTCCCCTGTGCCTTTTCCCCTGTGCCTTTTTCCCCTGTGCCTTTTTCCCGTGTGCCTTTTTCCCGTGTGCCTTTTTCCCTTGTGTCTTTTTCCCCTGTGTCTTTTTCCCTTGTGTCTTTTTCCCCTGTGCCTTTTTCCCCTGTGCCTTTTTCCCTTGTGTCTTTTACCCTTGTGCCTTTTTCCCCTGTGTCTTTTTCCCTTGTGTCTTTTTCCCTTGTGTCTTTTCCCCCGTGTCTTTTTCCCTTGTGTCTTTTTCCCTCGTGTCTATTTCCCTCGTGCCTTTTTCCCCTTTGCCTTTTTCCCTTGTGTCTTTTACCCTTGTGCCTTTTTCCCCTGTGTCTTTTTCCCTTGTGTCTTTTTCCCCTGTGCCTTTTTCCCCTGTGCCTTTTTCCCCTGTGCCTTTTTCCCTTGTGTCTTTTACCCTTGTGCCTTTTTCCCCTGTGTCTTTTTCCCTTGTGTCTTTTTCCACTGTGTCTTTTTCCCTTGTGTCTTTTTCCCCTGTGTCTTTTTCGCTCCTGTCTTTTTCCCTCGTGTCTTTTTCCATCGTGTCTTTTTCCCTCGTGCCTTTTTCCCCTGTGTCTTTTTCCCCTGTGCCTTTTTCCCCTGTGTCTTTTTCCCCTGTGTCTTTTTCCCTTGTGTCTTTTTCCCCTGTGCCTTTTTCCCCTGTGTCTTTTTCCCCTGTGTCTTTTTCCCTTGTGTCTTTTTCCCCTGAGTCTTTTTCCCCTGTGTCTTTTTCCCCCGTGTCTTTTTCCCCCGTGTCTATTTCCCTCGTGTCTATTTCCCTCGTGTCTATTTCCCTCGTGTCTATTTCCCCTGTGTCTTTTTCCCCTGTGTCTTTTTCCCCTGTGTCTTTTTCCCCTGTGTCTTTTTTCCTTGTGTCTTTTTCCCCTGTGCCTTTTTCCCCTGTGCCTTTTTCCCCTGTGTCTTTTTCCCCTGTGTCTTTTTCCCCTGTGTCTTTTTTCCTTGTGTCTTTTTCCCCTGTGCCTTTTTCCCCTGTGCCTTTTTCCCCTGTGTATTTTTCCCTTGTGTCTTTTTCCCCTGTGCCTTTTTCCCGTGTGCCTTTTTCCCTTGTGTCTTTTTCCCCTGTGTCTTTTTCCCCTGTGTCTTTTTCCCTTGTGTCTTTTTCCCCTGTGCCTTTTTCCCCTGTGCCTTTTTCCCTTGTGTCTTTTACCCTTGTGCCTTTTTCCCCTGTGTCTTTTTCCCTTGTGTCTTTTTCCCTTGTGTCTTTTTCCCTTGTGTCTTTTTCCCCCGTGTCTTTTTCCCCCGTGTCTTTTTCCCTTGTGTCTTTTTCCCTCGTGTCTATTTCCCTCGTGCCTTTTTCCCCTTTGCCTTTTTCCCTTGTGTCTTTTACCCTTGTGCCTTTTTCCCCTGTGCCTTTTTCCCCTGTGTCTTTTTCCCTTGTGTCTTTTTCCCCTGTGCCTTTTTCCCCTGTGCCTTTTTCCCCTGTGCCTTTTTCCCTTGTGTCTTTTACCCTTGTGCCTTTTTCCCCTGTGTCTTTTTCCCTTGTGTCTTTTTCCACTGTGTCTTTTTCCCTTGTGTCTTTTTCCCCTGTGTCTTTTTCGCTCCTGTCTTTTTCCCTCGTGTCTTTTTCCGTCGTGTCTTTTTCCCTCGTGCCTTTTTCCCCTGTGTCTTTTTCCCCTGTGCCTTTTTCCCCTGTGTCTTTTTCCCCTGTGTCTTTTTCCCTTGTGTCTTTTTCCCCTGTGCCTTTTTCCCCTGTGCCTTTTTCCCCTGTGCCTTTTTACCCTGTGTCTTTTTCCCTTGTGTCTTTATCCCTTGTGTCTTTTTCCCCTGTGACTTTTTCCCCTGTGTTTTTTTCCCCTGTGCCTTTTTCCCCTGTGTCTTTTTCCCTTGTGTCTTTTTTCCCTGTGCCTTTTTCCCGTGTGCCTTTTTCCCGTGTGCCTTTTTACCCTGTGTCTTTTTCCCTTGTGTCTTTTTCCCCTGTGCCTTTTTCCCCTGTGCCTTTTTCCCTTGTGTCTTTTTCCCCTGTGTCTTTTTCCCCTGTGTCTTTTTCCCCCGTGTCTTTTTCCCTCGTGTCTATTTCCCTCGTGTCTATTTGCCTCGTGTCTATTTCCCTCGTGTCTTTTTCCCTCGTGTCTTTTTCCCCTGTGTCTTTTTCCCCTGTGTCTTTTTCCCCTGTGTCTTTTTCCCCTGTGTCTTTTTCCCCTGTGCCTTTTTCCCTTGTGTCTTTTTCCCCGTGCCTTTTTCCCGTGTGCCTTTTTCCCTTGTGTCTTTTTCCCCTGTGTCTTTTTCCCCTGTGTCTTTTTCCCCTGTGTCTTTTTCCCTTGTGTCTTTTTCCCTTGTGTCTTTTTCCCCTGTGCCTTTTTCCCCTGTGCCTTTTTCCCTTGTGTCTTTTACCCTTGTGCCTTTTTCCCCTGTGTCTTTTTCAATTGTGTCTTTTACCACTGTGTCTTTTTCCGTTGTGTCTTTTTCCCTTGTGTCTTTTTCCCCTGTGTCTTTTTCGCTCGTGTCTTTTTCCCTCGTGTCTTTTTCCCTCGTGTCTTTTTCCGTCGTGTCTTTTTCCCTCGTGCCTTTTTCTCCTGTGTCTTTTTCCCCTGTGTCTTTTTCCCCTGTGTCTCTTTCCCTTGTGTCTTTTTCCCCTGTGCCTTTTTCCCCTGTGCCTTTTCCCCCTGTGCCTTTTTCCCCTGTGCCTTTTTCCCTTGTGCCTTTTTCCCTTGTGTCTTTTTCCCTTGTGCCTTTTTCCCTTGTGTCTTTTTCCATTGTGTCTTTTTGCCCTGTGCCTTTTTCCCTTGTGCCTTTTTCCCTTGTGTCTTTTTCCCTTATGTCTTTTTCCCCTGTGCCTTTTTCCCTTGTGCCTTTTTCCCCTGTGCCTTTTTCCCCTGTGCCTTTTTCCACTGTGCCTTTTTCCCTTGTGTCTTTTTCCCCTGTGCCTTTTTCCCGTGTGCCTTTTTCCCTTGTGTCTTTTTCCCCTGTGTCTTTTTCCCTTGTGTCTTTTTCCCCTGTGCCTTTTCCCCCTGTGCCTTTTTCCCTTGTTTCTTTTTCCCTTGTTTCTTTTTCCCCTGTGTCTTTTTCCCCTGTGTCTTTTTCCCCCCCTGTCTTTTTCCCCCCGTGTCTTTTTCCCTCGTGTCTATTTCCCTCGTGTCTATTTCCCTCGTGTCTATTTCCCTCGTGTCTTTTTCCCTCGTGTCTTTTTCCCTCGTGTCTTTTTCCCCTGTGTCTTTTTCCCCTGTGTCTTTTTCCCTTGTGTCTTTTTCCCTTGTGTCTTTTTCCCCTGTGTCTTTTTCCCTTGTGTCTTTTTCCCCTGTGCCTTTTTCCCGTGTGCCTTTTTCCCTTGTGTCTTTTTACCCTGTGTCTTTTTCCCTTGTGCCTTTTTCCCCTGTGCCTTTTTCCCCTGTGCCTTTTTCCCTTGTGTCTTTTTCCCCTGTGTCTTTTTCCCCTGTGTCTTTTTCCCCCCCTGTCTTTTTCCCTCGTGTCTATTTCCCTCGTGTCTATTTCCCTCGTGTCTATTTCCCTTGTGTCTTTTTCCCCTGTGTCTTTCTCCCCTGTGTCTTTCTCCCCTGTGTCTTTTTCCCCTGTGCCTTTTTCCCCTGTGCCTTTTTCCCCTGTGTCTTTTTCCCTTGTGTCTTTTTCCCTTGTGCCTTTTTCCCCTGTGTCTTTTTCCGCTGTGTCTTTTTCCCCTGAGCCTTTTTCCCCTGTGCCTTTTTCCCCTGTGTCTTTTTCCCCTGTGTCTTTCTCCCCTGTGTCTTTTTCCCCTGTGTCTTTTTCCCCTGTGTCTTTTTCCCTTGTGTCTTTTTCCCCTATGTCTTTTTCCCTGTGCCTTTTTCCCCTGTGTCTTTTTCCCCTGTGTCTTTTTCCCCTGTGTCTTTTTCCCCTGTGTCTTTTTCCCTTGTGCCTTTTTCCCCTGTGTCTTTTTCCCTTGTGTCTTTTTCCCTTGTGTCTTTTTCCCCTGTGTCTTTTTCCCCTGTGCCTTTTTCCCCTGTGTCTTTTTCCCTTGTGTCTTTTTCCCTTGTGTCTTTTTCCCTTGTGTCTTTTTCCCCTGTGTCTTTTTCCCCTGTGTCTTTTTCCCTCGTGTCTATTTCCCTCGTGTCTATTTCCCTCGTGTCTATTTCCCTCGTGTCTATTTCCCTCGTGTCTATTTCCCTCGTGTCTATTTCCCTCGTGTCTATTCCCCTCGTGTCTTTTTCCCTCGTGTCTTTTTCCCCTGTGTCTTTTTCCGCTGTGTCTTTTTCCCCTGTGTCTTTTTCCCTTGTGTCTTTTTCCCCTGTGTCTTTTTCCCCTGTGTCTTTTTCCCCTATGTCTTTTTCCCCTGTATCTTTTTCCCCTGTGTCTTTTTCGCTCCTGTCTTTTTCCCTCGTGTCTTTTTCCGTCGTGTCTTTTTCCCTCGTGCCTTTTTCCCCTGTGTCTTTTTCCCCTGTGTCTTTTTCCCTTGTGTCTTTTTCCCCTGTGTCTTTTTCCCTTGTGACTTTTTCCCTTGTGTCTTTTTCCCCGTGTCTTTTTCCCCGTGTCTTTTTCCCCGTGTCTTTTTCCCTTGTGTTTTTTTCCCTTGTGTCTTTTTCCCTTGTGTCTTTTTCCCCTGTGTCTTTTTCCCTTGTGTCTTTTTCCCCTGTGTCTTTTTCCCCTGTGTCTTTTTCCCCTGTGTCTTTTTCCCTTGTGTCTTTTTCCCTTGTGTCTTTTTCCCCTGTGCCTTTTTCCCCTGTGCCTTTTTCCCCTGTGCCTTTTTCCCCTGTGCCTTTTTCCCGTGTGCCTTTTTCCCTTGTGCCTTTTTCCCGTGTGCCTTTTTCCCTTGTGTCTTTTTCCCCTGTGTCTTTTTCCCTTGTGTCTTTTTCCCCTGTGCCTTTTTCCCCTGTGCCTTTTTCCCTTGTGTCTTTTTCCCCTGTGCCTTTTTCCCATGTGCCTTTTTCCCCTGTGTCTTTTTCCCTTGTGTCTTTTTCCCCTGTGCCTTTTTCCCCTGTGCCTTTTTCCCTTGTGTCTTTTTCCCCTGTGTCTTTTTCCCCTGTGTCTTTTTCCCCCGTGTCTTTTTCCCTCGTGTCTATTTCCCTCGTGTCTATTTCCCTCGTGTCTATTTCCCTCGTGTCTTTTTCCCCTGTGTCTTTTTCCCCTGTGTCTTTTTCGCTCCTGTCTTTTTCCCTCGTGTCTTTTTCCGTCGTGTCTTTTTCCCTCGTGCCTTTTTCCCCTGTGTCTTTTTCCCCTGTGTCTTTTTCCCCTGTGCCTTTTTCCCCTGTGTCTTTTTCCCCTGTGTCTTTTTCCCTTGTGTCTTTTTCCCCTGTGCCTTTTTCCCCTGTGCCTTTTTCCCCTGTGCCTTTTTACCCTGTGCCTTTTTCCCTTGTGTCTTTTTCCCTTGTGTCTTTTTCCCCTGTGACTTTTTCCCCTGTGTTTTTTTCCCCTGTGCCTTTTTCCCCTGTGTCTTTTTCCCTTGTGTCTTTTTTCCCTGTGCCTTTTTCCCCTGTGCCTTTTTCCCCTGTGTCTTTTTCCCCTGTGCCTTTTTCCCTTGTGTCTTTTTCCCCTGTGTCTTTTTCCCCTGTGTCTTTTTCCCCTGTGTCTTTTTCCCCTGTGCCTTTTTCCCTTGTGTCTTTTTCCCTTGTGTCTTTTTCCCTTGTGTCTTTTTCCCCTGTGCCTTTTTCCCTTGTGTCTTTTTCCCTTGTGTCTTTTTCCCTTGTGTCTTTTTCCCCTGTGCCTTTTTCCCGTGTGCCTTTTTCCCTTGTGTCTTTTTCCCCTGTGTCTTTTTCCCTTGTGTCTTTTTCCCCTGTGCCTTATTCCCCTGTGCCTTTTTCCCTTGTGTCTTACCCTTGTGCCTTTTTCCCTTGTGTCTTTTTCCCTTGTGTCTTTTTCCCCCGTGTCTTTTTCCCCCGTGTCTTTTTCCCTCGTGTCTATTTCCCTCGTGCCTTTTTCCCCTGTGCCTTTTTCCCTTGTGTCTTTTACCCTTGTGCCTTTTTCCCCTGTGTCTTTTTCCCTTGTGTCTTTTTCCCCTGTGCCTTTTTCCCCTGTGCCTTTTTCCCTTGTGTCTTTTACCCTTGTGCCTTTTTCCCCTGTGTCTTTTTCCCTTGTGTCTTTTTCCCTTGTGTCTTTTTCCACTGTGTCTTTTTCCCTTGTGTCTTTTTCCCCTGTGTCTTTTTCGCTCGTGTCTTTTTCCCTCGTGTCTTTTTCCCTCGTGTCTTTTTCCCTCGTGTCTTTTTCCCTCGTGTCTTTTTCCCTCGTGCCTTTTTCCCCTGTGCCTTTTTCCCTTGTGCCTTTTTCCCTTGTGTCTTTTTCCCTTGTGCCTTTTTCCCTTGTGTCTTTTTCCCTTGTGTCTTTTTGCCCTGTGCCTTTTTCCCTTGTGCCTTTTTCCCTTGTGTCTTTTTCCCTTATGTCTTTTTCCCCTGTGCCTTTTTCCCCTGTGCCTTTTTCCCCTGTGCCTTTTTCCCCTGTGCCTTTTTCCACTGTGCCTTTTTCCCTTGTGTCTTTTTCCCCTGTGTCTTTTTCCCCTGTGTCTTTTTCCCTTGTGTCTTTTTCCCTTGTGTCTTTTTCCCCTGTGTCTTTTTCCCCTGTGTCTTTTTCCCCTGTGTCTTTTTCCCTTGTGTCTTTTTCCCTTGTGTCTTTTTCCCCTGTGACTTTTTCCCCTGTGTTTTTTTCCCCTGTGCCTTTTTCCCCTGTGTCTTTTTCCCCTGTGTCTTTTTCCCTTGTGTCTTTTTCCCCTGTGCCTTTTTCCCGTGTGCCTTTTTCCCTTGTGTCTTTTTCCCCTGTGTCTTTTTCCCTTGTGTCTTTTTCCCCTGTGCCTTTTCCCCCTGTGCCTTTTTCCCTTGTTTCTTTTTCCCTTGTTTCTTTTTCCCCTGTGTCTTTTTCCCCTGTGTCTTTTTCCCCCCGTGTCTTTTTCCCTCGTGTCTTTTTCCCTCGTGTCTATTTCCCTCGTGTCTATTTCCCTCGTGTCTATTTCCCTCGTGTCTTTTTCCCTCGTGTCTTTTTCCCTCGTGTCTTTTTCCCCTGTGTCTTTTTCCCCTGTGTCTTTTTCCCTTGTGTCTTTTTCCCTTGTGTCTTTTTCCCCTGTGTCTTTTTCCCCTGTGTCTTTTTCCCCTGTGCCTTTTTCCCGTGTGCCTTTTTCCCTTGTGTCTTTTTACCCTGTGTCTTTTTCCCTTGTGCCTTTTTCCCCTGTGCCTTTTTCCCCTGTGCCTTTTTCCCTTGTGTCTTTTTCCCCTGTGTCTTTTTCCCCTGTGTCTTTTTCCCCCCGTGTCTTTTTCCCTCGTGTCTATTTCCCTCGTGTCTATTTCCCTCGTGTCTATTTCCCTTGTGTCTTTTTCCCCTGTGTCTTTCTCCCCTGTGTCTTTTTCCCCTGTGCCTTTTTCCCCTGTGCCTTTTTCCCCTGTGTCTTTTTCCCTTGTGTCTTTTTCCCTTGTGCCTTTTTCCCCTGTGTCTTTTTCCGCTGTGTCTTTTTCCCCTGAGCCTTTTTCCCCTGTGCCTTTTTCCCCTGTGTCTTTTTCCCCTGTGTCTTTTTCCCCTGTGTCTTTCTCCCCTGTGTCTTTTTCCCCTGTGTCTTTTTCCCCTGTGTCTTTTTCCCTTGTGTCTTTTTCCCCTATGTCTTTTTCCCCTGTGCCTTTTTCCCTGTGCCTTTTTCCCCTGTGTCTTTTTCCCCTGTGTCTTTTTCCCCTGTGTCTTTTTCCCCTGTGTCTTTTTCCCCTGTGTCTTTTTCCCTTGTGTCTTTTTCCCTTGTGCCTTTTTCCCCTGTGTCTTTTTCCCTTGTGTCTTTTTCCCTTGTGTCTTTTTCCCCTGTGTCTTTTTCCCCTGTGTCTTTTTCCCTTGTGTCTTTTTCCCTTGTGTCTTTTTCCCCTGTGTCTTTTTCCCCTGTGTCTTTTTCCCTCGTGTCTATTTCCCTCGTGTCTATTTCCCTCGTGTCTATTTCCCTCGTGTCTATTTCCCTCGTGTCTATTTCCCTCGTGTCTATTCCCCTCGTGTCTTTTTCCCTCGTGTCTTTTTCCCCTGTGTCTTTTTCCGCTGTGTCTTTTTCCCCTGTGTCTTTTTCCCTTGTGTCTTTTTCCCCTGTGTCTTTTTCCCCTATGTCTTTTTCCCCTGTATCTTTTTCCCCTGTGTCTTTTTCCCTTGTGTCTTTTTCCCTTGTGTCTTTTTCCCTTGTGTCTTTTTCCCCTGTGTCTTTTTCCCTTGTGACTTTTTCCCTTGTGTCTTTTTCCCCGTGTCTTTTTCCCCGTGTCTTTTTCCCTTGTGTCTTTTTCCCTTGTGTCTTTTTCCCTTGTGTCTTTTTCCCCTGTGTCTTTTTCCCTTGTGTCTTTTTCCCCTGTGTCTTTTTCCCCTGTGTCTTTTTCCCCTGTGTCTTTTTCCCCTGTGTCTTTTTCCCTTGTGTCTTTTTCCCCTGTGCCTTTTTCCCCTGTGCCTTTTTCCCCAGTGCCTTTTTCCCTTGTGCCTTTTTCCCGTGTGCCTTTTTCCCTTGTGTCTTTTTCCCCTGTGTCTTTTTCCCTTGTGTCTTTTTCCCCTGTGCCTTTTTCCCCTGTGCCTTTTTCCCTTGTGTCTTTTTCCCCTGTGCCTTTTTCCCATGTGCCTTTTTCCCCTGTGTCTTTTTCCCTTGTGTCTTTTTCCCCTGTGCCTTTTTCCCCTGTGCCTTTTTCCCCTGTGCCTTTTTCCCTTGTGTCTTTTTCCCCTGTGTCTTTTTCCCCTGTGTCTTTTTCCCCCGTGTCTTTTTCCCTCGTGTCTATTTCCCTCGTGTCTATTTCCCTCGTGTCTATTTCCCTCGTGTCTTTTTCCCCTGTGTCTTTTTCCCCTGTGTCTTTTTCGCTCCTGTCTTTTTCCCTCGTGTCTTTTTCCGTCGTGTCTTTTTCCCTCGTGCCTTTTTCCCCTGTGTCTTTTTCCCCTGTGCCTTTTTCCCCTGTGCCTTTTTCCCCTGTGTCTTTTTCCCCTGTGTCTTTTTCCCTTGTGTCTTTTTCCCCTGTGCCTTTTTCCCCTGTGCCTTTTTCCCATGTGCCTTTTTACCCTGTGCCTTTTTCCCTTGTGTCTTTTTCCCTTGTGTCTTTTTCCCCTGTGACTTTTTCCCCTGTGTTTTTTTCCCCGTGCCTTTTTCCCCTGTGTCTTTTTCCCTTGTGTCTTTTTTCCCTGTGCCTTTTGCCCCTGTGCCTTTTTCCCCTGTGTCTTTTTCCCCTGTGCCTTTTTCCCTTGTGTCTTTTTCCCCTGTGTCTTTTTCCCCTGTGTCTTTTTCCCCTGTGTCTTTTTCCCCTGTGTCTTTTTCCCCTGTGCCTTTTTCCCTTGTGTCTTTTTCCCTTGTGTCTTTTTCCCTTGTGTCTTTTTCCCCTGTGCCTTTTTCCCTTGTGTCTTTTTCCCTTGTGTCTTTTTCCCTTGTGTCTTTTTCCCCTGTGCCTTTTTCCCGTGTGCCTTTTTCCCTTGTGTCTTTTTCCCCTGTGTCTTTTTCCCTTGTGTCTTTTTCCCCTGTGCCTTATTCCCCTGTGCCTTTTTCCCTTGTGTCTTTTACCCTTGTGCCTTTTTCCCTTGTGTCTTTTTCCCTTGTGTCTTTTTCCCCCGTGTCTTTTTCCCCCGTGTCTTTTTCCCTCGTGTCTATTTCCCTCGTGCCTTTTTCCCCTGTGCCTTTTTCCCTTGTGTCTTTTACCCTTGTGCCTTTTTCCCCTGTGTCTTTTTCCCTTGTGTCTTTTTCCCCTGTGCCTTTTTCCCCTGTGCCTTTTTCCCTTGTGTCTTTTACCCTTGTGCCTTTTCCCCTGTGTCTTTTTCCCTTGTGTCTTTTTCCCTTGTGTCTTTTTCCACTGTGTCTTTTTCCCTTGTGTCTTTTTCCCCTGTGTCTTTTTCGCTCGTGTCTTTTTCCCTCGTGTCTTTTTCCCTCGTGTCTTTTTCCCTCGTGTCTTTTTCCCTCGTGCCTTTTTCCCCTGTGTCTTTTTCCCCTGTGTCTTTTTCCCCTGTGTCTTTTTCCCCTGCGCCTTTTTCCCCTGTGCCTTTTTCCCCTGTGCCTTTTTCCCTTGTGTCTTTTTCCCCTGTGCCTTTTTCCCCTGTGCCTTTTTCCCTTGTGTCTTTTACCCTTGTGCCTTTTTCCCCTGTGTCTTTTTCAATTGCGTCTTTTTCCACTGTGTCTTTTTCCCTTGTGTCTTTTTCCCTTGTGTCTTTTTCCCCTGTGTCTTTTTTGCTCGTGTCTTTTTCCCTCGTGTCTTTTTCCCTCGTGTCTTTTTCCCTCGTGTCTTTTTCCGTCGTGTCTTTTTCCCTCGTGCCTTTTTCCCCTGTGTCTTTTTCCCTTGTGTCTTTTTCCCCTGTGTCTCTTTCCCTTGTGTCTTTTTCCCCTGTGCCTTTTTCCCCTGTGCCTTTTCCCCCTGTGCCTTTTTCCCTTGTGTCTTTTTCCCTTGTTCCTTTTTCCCTTGTGTCTTTTTCCCTTGTGTCTTTTTCCCCTGTGCCTTTTTCCCTTGTGCCTTTTTCCCTTGTGTCTTTTTCCCTTGTGTCTTTTTCCCCTGTGCCTTTTTCCCCTGTGCCATTTTCCCTTGTGTCTTTTTCCCCTGTGACTTTTTCCCCTGTGTTTTTTCCCCTGTGCCTTTTTCCCCTGTGTCTTTTTCCCTTGTGTCTTTTTCCCCTGTGCCTTTTTCCCGTGTGCCTTTTTCCCTTGTGTCTTTTTCCCCTGTGCCTTTTCCCCCTGTGCCTTTTTCCCTTGTTTCTTTTTCCCCTGTGTCTTTTTCCCCTGTGTCTTTTTCCCCCCGTGTCTTTTTCCCTCGTGTCTATTTCCCTCGTGTCTATTTCCCTCGTGTCTATTTCCCTCGTGTCTTTTTCCCTCGTGTCTTTTTCCCTCGTGTCTTTTTCCCCTGTGTCTTTTTCCCCTGTGTCTTTTTCCCTTGTGTCTTTTTCCCCTGTGTCTTTTTCCCTTGTGTCTTTTTCCCCTGTGCCTTCTTCCCGTGTGCCTTTTTCCCTTGTGTCTTTTTCCCCTGTGTCTTTTTCCCCTGTGCCTTTTTCCCCTGTGCCTTTTTCCCTTGTGTCTTTTTCCTCTGTGTCTTTTTCCCCTGTGTCTTTTTCCCCCCGTGTCTTTTTCCCTCGTGTCTATTTCCCTCGTGTCTATTTCCCTCGTGTCTATTTCCCTCGTGTCTTTTTCCCTCGTGTCTTTTTCCCCTGTGTCTTTTTCCCCTGTGTCTTTTTCCCTTGTGTCTTTTTCCCCTGTGTCTTTTTCCCCTGTGTCTTTTTCCCCTGTGTCTTTTTCCCCTGTGCCTTTTTCCCCTGTGTCTTTTTCCCCTGTGCCTTTTTCCCTTGTGTCTTTTTCCCCTGTGTCTTTTTCCCTTGTGTCTTTTTCCCATGTGTCTTTTTCCCCTGTGTCTTTTTCCCTTGTGTCTTTTTCCCCTGTGCCTTTTCCCCCTGTGCCTTTTTCCCTTGTTTCTTTTTCCCCTGTGTCTCTTTCCCCTGTGTCTTTTTCCCCCCGTGTCTTTTTCCCTCGTGTCTATTTCCCTCGTGTCTATTTCCCTCGTGTCTATTTCCCTCGTGTCTATTTCCCTCGTGTCTTTTTCCCTCGTGTCTTTTTCCCCTGTGTCTTTTTCCCCTGTGTCTTTTTCCCTTGTGTCTTTTTCCCTTGTGTCTTTTTCCCTTGTGTCTTTTTCCCCTGTGTCTTTTTCCCTTGTGTCTTTTTCCTCTGTGCCTTCTTCCCGTGTGCCTTTTTCCCTTGTGTCTTTTTCCCCTGTGTCTTTTTCCCTTGTGTCTTTTTCCCCTGTGCCTTTTTCCCCTGTGCCTTTTTCCCTTGTGTCTTTTTCCCCTGTGTCTTTTTCCCCTGTGTCTTTTTCCCCTGTGTCTTTTTCCCCCCGTGTCTTTTTCCCTCGTGTCTATTTCCCTCGTGTCTATTTCCCTCGTGTCTATTTCCCTCGTGTCTATTTCCCTCGTGTCTTTTTCCCTCGTGTCTTTTTCCCCTGTGTCTTTTTCCCCTGTGTCTTTTTCCCTTGTGTCTTTTTCCCTTGTGTCTTTTTCCCCTGTGTCTTTTTCCCCTGTGTCTTTTTCCCCTGTGTCTTTTTCCCCTGTGTCTTTTTCCCTTGTGTCTTTTTCCCTTGTGTCTTTTTCCCCTGTGTCTTTTTCCCCTGTGCCTTTTTCCCCTGTGCCTTTTTCCCCTGTGCCTTTTTCCCCTGTGCCTTTTTCCCTTGTGTCTTTTTCCCCTGTGTCTTTTTCCCCTGTGTCTTTTTCCCCTGTGTCTTTTTCCCCTGTGCCTTTTTCCCTTGTGTCTTTTTCCCTTGTGTCTTTTTCCCCTGTGCCTTTTTCCCTTGTGTCTTTTTCCCTTGTGTCTTTTTTCCCTGTGCCTTTGTCCCGTGTGCCTTTTTCCCTTGTGTCTTTTTCCCTTGTGTCTTTTTCCCCTGTGTCTTTTTCCCCTGTGCCTTATTCCCCTGTGCCTTATTCCCCTGTGCCTTTTTCCCTTGTGTCTTTTACCCTTGTGCCTTTTTCCCTTGTGTCTTTTTCCCTTGTGTCTTTTTCCCCCGTGTCTTTTTCCCCCGTGTCTTTTTCCCTCGTGTCTATTTCCCTCGTGCCTTTTTCCCCTGTGCCTTTTTCCCTTGTGTCTTTTACCCTTGTGCCTTTTTCTGCTGTGTCTTTTTCCCTTGTGTCTTTTTCCCCTGTGCCTTTTTCCCCTGTGCCTTTTTCCCTTGTGTCTTTTACCCTTGTGCCTTTTTCCCCTGTGTCTTTTTCCCTTGTGTCTTTTTCCACTGTGTCTTTTTCCCTTGTGTCTTTTTCCCCTGTGTCTTTTTCCCCCGTGTCTTTTTCCCCCGTGTCTTTTTCCCTCGTGTCTATTTCCCTCGTGCCTTTTTCCCCTGTGCCTTTTTCCCTTGTGTCTTTTACCCTTGTGCCTTTTTCTGCTGTGTCTTTTTCCCTTGTGTCTTTTTCCCCTGTGCCTTTTTCCCCTGTGCCTTTTTCCCTTGTGTCTTTTACCCTTGTGCCTTTTTCCCCTGTGTCTTTTTCCCTTGTGTCTTTTTCCACTGTGTCTTTTTCCCTTGTGTCTTTTTCCCCTGTGTCTTTTTCGCTCGTGTCTTTTTCGCTCGTGTCTTTTTCCCTCGTGTCTTTTTCCCTCGTGCCTTTTTCCCCTGTGTCTTTTTCCCCTGTGTCTTTTTCCCCTGTGTCTTTTTCCCCTGTGTCTTTTTCCCCTGCGCCTTTTTCCCCTGTGCCTTTTTCCCCTGTGCCTTTTTCCCTTGTGTCTTTTTCCCTTATGCCTTTTTCCCTTGTGTCTTTTTCCTCTGTGCCTTTTTCCCTTGTGCCTTTTTCCCTTGTGCCTTTTTCCCTTGTGCCTTTTTCCCTTGTGTCTTTTTCCCTTGTGTCTTTTTCCCTTGTGTCTTTTTCCCCTGTGCCTTTTTCCCTTGTGTCTTTTTCCCCTGTGTCTTTTTCCCCTGTGTCTTTTTCCCTTGTGTCTTTTTCCCTTGTGCCTTTTTCCCTTGTGTCTTTTTCCACTGTCTCTTTTTCCCTTGTGTCTTTTTCCCCTGTGTCTTTTTCCCCTGTGTCTTTTTCCCCTGTGCCTTTTTCCCCTGTGCCTTTTTC
This sequence comes from Heterodontus francisci, assembly GCF_036365525.1. NCBI lineage: Eukaryota > Metazoa > Chordata > Chondrichthyes > Heterodontiformes > Heterodontidae > Heterodontus > Heterodontus francisci. The sequence goes on from NC_090398.1 coordinate 33,274,410, forward strand.
CCCTGTGTCTTTTTCCCCTGTGTCTTTTTCCCCTGTGTCTTTTTCCCCTGTGCCTTTTTATCCTGTGCCTTTTTCCCCTGTGTCTTTTTCCCCTGTGTCTTTTTCCCTTGTGCCTTTTTCCCTTGTGCCTTTTTCCCTTGTGCCTTTTTCCCCTGTGTCTTTTTCCCCTGTGCCTTTTTCCCCTGTGCCTTTTTCCCTTGTGTCTTTTACCCTTGTGCCTTTTTCCCCTGTGCCTTTTTCCCTTGTGTCTTTTTCCCTTGTGTCTTTTTCCCTTGTGCCTTTTTCCCTTGTGTCTTTTTCCACTGTCTCTTTTTCCCTTGTGTCTTTTTCCCCTGTGTCTTTTTCCCCTGTGTCTTTTTCCCCTGTGCCTTTTTCCCCTGTGCCTTTTTCCCCTGTGTCTTTTTCCCCTGTGTCTTTTTCCCCTGTGTCTTTTTCCCCTGTGCCTTTTTATCCTGTGCCTTTTTCCCCTGTGTCTTTTTCCCCTGTGTCTTTTTCCCTTGTGTCTTTTTCCCCTGTGTCTTTTTCCCCTGTGCCTTTTTCCCTTGTGTCTTTTTCCTCTGTGTCTTTTTCCCCTGTGTCTTTTTCCCCTGTGTCTTTTTCCCTGGTGTCTTTTTCCCTTGTGTCTTTTTCCCCTGTGCCTTTTTCCCCTGTGTCGTTTTCCCCTGTGTCGTTTTCCCCTGTGTCTTTTTCCCCTGTGTCTTTTTCCCTTGTGCCTTTTTCCCTTGTGTCTTTTTCCCTTGTGTCTTTTTCCCTTGTGTCTTTTTCCCCTGTGCCTTTTTCCCTTGTGTCTTTTTCCCTTGTGCCTTTTTCCCTTGTGTACTTTTCCCTTGTGTACTTTTCCCTTGTGTACTTTTCCCCTGTGTCTTTTTCCCCTGTGTCTTTTTCCCCTGTGCCTTTTTCCCTTGTGTCTTTTTCCCTTGTGCCTTTTTCCCTTGTGTCTTTTTCCCCTGTGCCTTTTTCCCCTGTGTCTTTTTCCCTTGTGTCTTTTTCCCCTGTGTCTTTTTACCCTGTGCCTTTTTCCCTTGTGCCTTTTTCCCTTGTGTCTTTTTCCCTTGTGTCTTTTTCCCCTGTGTCTTTTTCCCCTGTGTCTTTTTCCCTTGTTTCTTTTTCCCTTGTGCCTTTTTCCCCTGTGTCTTTTTCCCCTGTGTCTTTTTCCCCTGTGTCTTTTTCCCCTGTGCCTTTTTCCCTTGCGTCTTTTTCCCTTGTGTCTTTTTCCCCTGTGCCTTTTTCCCTTGTGTCTTTTTCCCTTGTGCCTTTTTCCCTTGTGTCTTTTTCCCCTGTGTCTTTTTCCCCTGTGTCTTTTTCCCCTGTGTCTTTTTCCCTTGTGTCTTTTTCCCTTGTGCCTTTTTCCCCTGTGTCTTTTTCCCTTCTGTCTTTTTCCCCTGTGTCATTTTCCCTTGTGTCTTTTTCCCCTGTGTCTTTTTCCCCTGTGTCTTTTTCCCTTGTGTCTTTTTCCCTTGTGTCTTTTCCCCCTGTGTCTTTTTCCCTTGTGTCTTTTTCCCTTGTGCCTTTTTCCCCTGTGTCTTTTTCCCTTGTGTCTTTTTCCCCTGTGTCTTTCTCCCTCGTGTCTTTCTCCCTCGTGTCTTTTTCCCTCGTGTCTTTTTCCCTCGTGTCTTTTTCCCTCGTGTCTTTTTCCCTCGTGTCTTTTTCCCTTGTGTCTTTTTCCCTTGTGTCTTTTTCCCTTGTGTCTTTTTCCCTTGTGTCTTTTTCCCCTGTGTCTTTTTCCCTTGTTTCTTTTTCCCTTGTGCCTTTTTCCCCTGTGTCTTTTTCCCCTGTGTCTTTTTCCCCTGTGTCTTTTTCCCCTGTGACTTTTTCCCCTGTGTCTTTTTCCCCTGTGCCTTTTTCCCTTGTGTCTTTTTCCCTTGTGCCTTTTTCCCTTGTGTCTTTTTCCCCTGTGTCTTTTTCCCCTGTGTCTTTTTCCCCTGTGCCTTTTTCCCCTGTGTCTTTTTCCCTTGTGTCTTTTTCCCTTGTGCCTTTTTCCCCTGTGTCTTTTTCCCTTGTGTCTTTTTCCCCTGTGTCTTTTTCCCTTGTGTCGTTTTCCCCTGTGTCTTTTTCCCCTGTGTCTTTTTCCCCTGTGTCTTTTTCCCTTGTGTCTTTTCCCCTTGTGTCTTTTTCCCTTGTGTCTTTTTCCCTTGTGTCTTTTTCCCCTGTGCCTTTTTCCCCTGTGCCTTTTTCCCCTGTGTCTTTTTCCCTTGTGTCTTTTTCCCTTGTGTCTTTTCCCCCTGTGTCTTTCTCCCTCGTGTCTTTTTCCCTCGTGTCTTTTTCCCTCGTGTCTTTTTCCCTCGTGTCTTTTTCCCATGTGCCTTTTTCCCTTGTGTCTTTTACCCTTGTGCCTTTTTCCCCTTTGTCTTTTTCCCCTGTGTCTTTTTCCCTTGTGTCTTTTTCCCTTGTGTCTTTTTCCCTTGTGTCTTTTTCCCTTGTGTCTTTTTCCCCTGTGCCTTTTTCCCCTGCGCCTTTTTCCCCTGTGCCTTTTTCCCTTGTGTCTTTTACCCTTGTGCCTTTTTCCCCTGTGTCTTTTTCCCTTGTGTCTTTTTCCCTTGAGCCTTTTTCCCCGTGTCTTTTTCCCCTGTGCCATTTTCCCTTGTGTCTTTTTCCCCTGTGTCTTTTTCCCCTGTGCCTTTTTCCCTTGTGTCTTTTTCCCTTGTGCCTTTTTCCCTTGTGTCTTTTTCCCCTGTGGCTTTTTCCCCTGTGTCTTTTTCCCCTGTGTCTTTTTCCCTTGTGTCTTTTTCCCTTGTGCCTTTTTCCCCTGTGTCTTTTTCCCTTCTGTCTTTTTCCCCTGTGTCATTTTCCCTTGTGTCTTTTTCCCCTGTGTCTTTTTCCCCTGTGTCTTTTTCCCTTGTGTCTTTTTCCCTTGTGTCTTTTCCCCCTGTGTCTTTTTCCCTTGTGTCTTTTTCCCTTGTGCCTTTTTCCCCTGTGTCTTTTTCCCTTGTGTCTTTTTCCCCTGTGTCTTTCTCCCTCGTGTCTTTCTCCCTCGTGTCTTTTTCCCTCGTGTCTTTTTCCCTCGTGTCTTTTTCCCTCGTGTCTTTTTCCCTCGTGTCTTTTTCCCTTGTGCCTTTTTCCCTTGTGTCTTTTTCCCTTGTGTCTTTTTCCCTTGTGTCTTTTTCCCTTGTGTCTTTTTCCCCTGTGTCTTTTTCCCTTGTTTCTTTTTCCCTTGTGCCTTTTTCCCCTGTGTCTTTTTCCCCTGTGTCTTTTTCCCCTGTGTCTTTTTCCCCTGTGACTTTTTCCCCTGTGTCTTTTTCCCCTGTGCCTTTTTCCCTTGTGTCTTTTTCCCTTGTGCCTTTTTCCCTTGTGTCTTTTTCCCCTGTGTCTTTTTCCCCTGTGTCTTTTTCCCCTGTGCCTTTTTCCCCTGTGTCTTTTTCCCTTGTGTCTTTTTCCCTTGTGCCTTTTTCCCCTGTGTCTTTTTCCCTTGTGTCTTTTTCCCCTGTGTCTTTTTCCCTTGTGTCGTTTTCCCCTGTGTCTTTTTCCCCTGTGTCTTTTTCCCCTGTGTCTTTTTCCCTTGTGTCTTTTCCCCTTGTGTCTTTTTCCCTTGTGTCTTTTTCCCTTGTGTCTTTTTCCCCTGTGCCTTTTTCCCCTGTGCCTTTTTCCCCTGTGTCTTTTTCCCTTGTGTCTTTTTCCCTTGTGTCTTTTCCCCCTGTGTCTTTCTCCCTCGTGTCTTTTTCCCTCGTGTCTTTTTCCCTCGTGTCTTTTTCCCTCGTGTCTTTTTCCCATGTGCCTTTTTCCCTTGTGTCTTTTACCCTTGTGCCTTTTTCCCCTTTGTCTTTTTCCCCTGTGTCTTTTTCCCTTGTGTCTTTTTCCCTTGTGTCTTTTTCCCTTGTGTCTTTTTCCCTTGTGTCTTTTTCCCCTGTGCCTTTTTCCCCTGCGCCTTTTTCCCCTGTGCCTTTTTCCCTTGTGTCTTTTACCCTTGTGCCTTTTTCCCCTGTGTCTTTTTCCCTTGTGTCTTTTTCCCTTGAGCCTTTTTCCCCGTGTCTTTTTCCCTTGTGTCCTTTTCCCTTGTGTCTTTTTCCCTTGTGTCTTTTTCCCCTGTGTCTTTTTCCCGTGTGCCTTTTTCCCTTGTGCCTTATTCCCCTGTGCCTTTTTCCCTTGTGTCTTTTACCCTTGTGCCTTTTTCCCTTGTGTCTTTTTCCCTTGTGTCTTTTTCCCTTGTGTCTTTTTCCCCCGTGTCTTTTTCCCCCGTGTCTTTTTCCCTCGTGTCTATTTCCCTCGTGCCTGTTTCCCCTGTGCCTTTTTCCCTTGTGTCTTTTACCCTTGTGCCTTTTTCCCCTGTGTCTTTTTCCCTTGTGTCTTTTTCCCCTGTGCCTTTTTCCCCTGTGCCTTTTTCCCTTGTGTCTTTTACCCTTGTGCCTTTTTCCCCTGTGTCTTTTTCCCTTGTGTCTTTTTCCACTGTGTCTTTTTCCCTTGTGTCTTTTTCCCCTGTGTCTTTTTCGCTCTTGTCTTTTTCCCTCGTGTCTTTTTCCCTCGTGTCTTTTTCCCTCGTGCCTTTTTCCCCTGTGTCTTTTTCCCCTGTGTCTTTTTCCCCTGTGTCTTTTTCCCCTGTGTCTTTTTCCCCTGTGTCTTTTTCCCCTGCGCCTTTTTCCCCTGTGCCTTTTTCCCCTGTGCCTTTTTCCCTTGTGTCTTTTTCCCTTATGCCTTTTTCCCTTGTGTCTTTTTCCTCTGTGCCTTTTTCCCTTGTGCCTTTTTCCCTTGTGCCTTTTTCCCTTGTGTCTTTTTCCCTTGTGTCTTTTTCCCTTGTGTCTTTTTCCCCTGTGCCTTTTTCCCTTGTGTCTTTTTCCCCTGTGTCTTTTTCCCCTGTGTCTTTTTCCCTTGTGTCTTTTTCCCTTGTGCCTTTTTCCCCTGTGTCTTTTTCCCCTGTGTCTTTTTCCCCTGTGCCTTTTTCCCTTGTGTCTTTTTCCCCTGTGTCTTTTTCCCCTGTGCCTTTTTCCCTTGTGTCTTTTTCCCTTGCGTCTTTTTCCCCAGTGCCTTTTTCCCTTGTGTATTTTTTCCCCTGTGTCTTTTTCCCCTGTGCCTTTTTCCCTTGTGTCTTTTTCCCTTGTGCCTTTTTCCCCTGTGTCTTTTTTCCCTGTGTCTTTTTCCCCTGTGTCTTTTTCCCCTGTGTCTTTTTCCCCTGTGTCTTTTTCCCCTGTGCCCTTTTCCCTTGTGTCTTTTTCCCCTGTGTCTTTTTCCCTTGTGTCTTTTTCCCCTGTGTCTTTTTCCCCTGTGTCTTTTTCCCTTGTGTCTTTTTCCCCTGTGTCTTCTTCCCTTGTGTCTTTTTCCCCTGTGTCTTTTTCCCCTGTGTCTTTTTCCCCTGTGTCTTTTTCCCCTGTGTCTTTCTTCCTCGTGTCTTTTTCCCTCGTGTCTTTTTCCCCCGTGTCTTTTTCCCCTGTGCCTTTATCCCTTGTGTCTTTTACCCTTGTGCCTTTTTCCCCTGTGCCTTTTTCCCGTGTCTTTTTCCCTTGTGTCTTTTTCCCTTGTGTCTTTTTCCCCTGTGCCTTTTTCCCCTGTGCCTTTTTCCCTTGTGTCTTTTACGCTTGTGCCTTTTTCCCCTGTGTCTTTTTCCCTTGTGTCTTTTTCCCCTGTGCCTTTTTCCCCTGTGCCTTTTTCGCTTGTGTCTTTTACCCTTGTGCCTTTTTCCCCTGTGTCTTTTTCCCTTGTGTCTTTTTCCCCTGTGTTTTTTTTCCCCTGTGCCTTTTTCCCTTGTGTCTTTTACCCTTGTGCCTTTTTCCCCTGTGTCTTTTTCCCCTGTGTCTTTCTCCCTCGTGTCTTTCTCCCTCGTGTCTTTCTCCCTCGTGTCTTTTTCCCTCGTGTCTTTTTCCCTCGTGTCTTTTTCCCTCGTGTCTTTTTCCCTTGTGTCTTTTTCCCCTGTGTCTTTTTCCCCTGTGTCTTTCTCCCTCGTGTCTTTTTCCCTCGTGTCTTTTTCCCTCGTGTCTTTTTCCCATGTGCCTTTTTCCCTTGTGTCTTTTACCCTTGTGCCTTTTTCCCCTGTGTCTTTTTCCCTTGTGTCTTTTTCCCCTGTGCCTTTTTCCCTTGTGTCTTTTACCCTTGTGCCTTTTTTCCCTGTGTCTTTTTCCCTTGTGTCTTTTTCCATTGTGCCTTTTTCCCCGTGTCTTTTTCCCTTGTGTCCTTTTCCCTTGTGTCTTTTTCCCCTGTGTCTTTTTCCCCTGTGTCTTTTTCCCTTGTGTCTTTTTCCACTGTGTCTTTTTCCTCTGTGTCTTTTTCCCCTGTGTCTTTTTCCCCTGTGTCTTTTTCCCCTGTGTCTTTTTCCCTTGTGTCTTTTTCCCTTGTGTCTTTTTCCCTTGTGTCTTTTTCCCCTGTGCCTTTTTCCCCAGTGCCTTTTTCCCCTGTGCCTTTTTCCCGTGTGCCTTTTTCCTCTGTGTCTTTTTCCCCTGTGTCTTTTTCCCCTGTGTCTTTTTCCCTTGTGTCTTTTTCCCTTGTGTCTTTTTCCCTTGTGTCTTTTTCCCCTGTGCCTTTTTGCCCAGTGCCTTTTTCCCCTGTGCCTTTTTCCCGTGTGCCTTTTTCCCTTGTGTCTTTTTCCCCTGTGTCTTTTTCCCTTGTGTCTTTTTCCCCTGTGCCTTTTTCCCCTGTGCCTTTTTCCCCTGTGCCTTTTTCCCTTGTGTCTTTTTCCCCGTGTCTTTTCCCCTTGTGTCTTTTTCCCTTGTGTCTTTTTCCCTTGTGTCTTTTTCCCCTGTGTCTTTTTCCCCTGTGTCTTTTTCCCCTGTGCCTTTTTCCCCTGTGCCTTTTTCCCCTGTGCCTTTTTCCCTTGTGTCTTTTACCCTTGTGCCTTTTTCCCCTGTGTCTTTTTCCCTTGTGTCTTTTTCCCTTGTGTCTTTTTCCCTTGTGTCTTTTTCCCCTGTGCCTTTTTCCCTTGTGTCTTTTTCCCCTGTGTCTTTTTCCCCTGTGTCTTTTTCCCTTGTGTCTTTTTCCCTTGTGCCTTTTTCCCCTGTGTCTTTTTCCCTTGTGTCTTTTTCCCTTGTGTCTTTTTCCCTTGTGTCTTTTTCCCCTGTGCCTTTTTCCCTTGTGCCTTTTTCCCTTGTGTCTTTTTCCCTTGTGTCTTTTTCCCTTGTGTCTTTTTCCCCTGTGCCTTTTTCCCTTGTCTCTTTTTCCCCTGTGTCTTTTTCCCCTGTGTCTTTTTCCCTTGTGTCTTTTTCCCTTGTGCCTTTTTCCCCTGTGTCTTTTTCCCCTGTGTCTTTTTCCCCTGTGCCTTTTTCCCTTGTGCCTTTTTCCCTTGTGTCTTTTTCCCCTGTGTCTTTTTCCCCTGTGCCTTTTTCCCTTGTGTCTTTTTCCCTTGCGTCTTTTTCCCCAGTGCCTTTTTCCCTTGTGTATTTTTTCCCCTGTGTCTTTTTCCCCTGTGCCTTTTTCCCTTGTGTCTTTTTCCCTTGTGCCTTTTTCCCCTGTGTCTTTTTTCCCTGTGTCTTTTTCCCCTGTGTCTTTTTCCCCTGTGTCTTTTTCCCCTGTGTCTTTTTCCCCTGTGCCCTTTTCCCTTGTGTCTTTTTCCCCTGTGTCTTTTTCCCTTGTGTCTTTTTCCCCTGTGTCTTTTTCCCCTGTGTCTTTTTCCCTTGTGTCTTTTTCCCCTGTGTCTTCTTCCCTTGTGTCTTTTTCCCCTGTGTCTTTTTCCCCTGTGTCTTTTTCCCCTGTGTCTTTTTCCCCTGTGTCTTTCTTCCTCGTGTCTTTTTCCCTCGTGTCTTTTTCCCCCGTGTCTTTTTCCCCTGTGCCTTTATCCCTTGTGTCTTTTACCCTTGTGCCTTTTTCCCCTGTGCCTTTTTCCCGTGTCTTTTTCCCTTGTGTCTTTTTCCCCTGTGCCTTTTTCCCCTGTGCCTTTTTCCCTTGTGTCTTTTACGCTTGTGCCTTTTTCCCCTGTGTCTTTTTCCCTTGTGTCTTTTTCCCCTGTGCCTTTTTCCCCTGTGCCTTTTTCGCTTGTGTCTTTTACCCTTGTGCCTTTTTCCCCTGTGTCTTTTTCCCTTGTGTCTTTTTCCCCTGTGTTTTTTTTCCCCTGTGCCTTTTTCCCTTGTGTCTTTTACCCTTGTGCCTTTTTCCCCTGTGTCTTTTTCCCCTGTGTCTTTCTCCCTCGTGTCTTTCTCCCTCGTGTCTTTTTCCCTCGTGTCTTTTTCCCTCGTGTCTTTTTCCCTCGTGTCTTTTTCCCTTGTGTCTTTTTCCCCTGTGTCTTTTTCCCCTGTGTCTTTCTCCCTCGTGTCTTTTTCCCTCGTGTCTTTTTCCCTCGTGTCTTTTTCCCTCGTGTCTTTTTCCCATGTGCCTTTTTCCCTTGTGTCTTTTACCCTTGTGCCTTTTTCCCCTGTGTCTTTTTCCCTTGTGTCTTTTTCCCCTGTGCCTTTTTCCCTTGTGTCTTTTACCCTTGTGCCTTTTTCCCCTGTGTCTTTTTCCCTTGTGTCTTTTTCCATTGTGCCTTTTTCCCCGTGTCTTTTTCCCTTGTGTCCTTTTCCCTTGTGTCTTTTTCCCCTGTGTCTTTTTCCCCTGTGTCTTTTTCCCTTGTGTCTTTTTCCACTGTGTCTTTTTCCTCTGTGTCTTTTTCCCCTGTGTCTTTTTCCCCTGTGTCTTTTTCCCCTGTGTCTTTTTCCCTTGTGTCTTTTTCCCTTGTGTCTTTTTCCCTTGTGTCTTTTTCCCCTGTGCCTTTTTCCCCAGTGCCTTTTTCCCCTGTGCCTTTTTCCCGTGTGCCTTTTTCCTCTGTGTCTTTTTCCCCAGTGTCTTTTTCCCCTGTGTCTTTTTCCCTTGTGTCTTTTTCCCTTGTGTCTTTTTCCCCTGTGCCTTTTTGCCCAGTGCCTTTTTCCCCTGTGCCTTTTTCCCGTGTGCCTTTTTCCCTTGTGTCTTTTTCCCCTGTGTCTTTTTCCCTTGTGTCTTTTTCCCCTGTGCCTTTTTCCCCTGTGCCTTTTTCCCCTGTGCCTTTTTCCCTTGTGTCTTTTTCCCCGTGTCTTTTCCCCTTGTGTCTTTTTCCCTTGTGTCTTTTTCCCTTGTGTCTTTTTCCCCTGTGTCTTTTTCCCCTGTGTCTTTTTCCCCTGTGCCTTTTTCCCCTGTGCCTTTTTCCCCTGTGCCTTTTTCCCTTGTGTCTTTTACCCTTGTGCCTTTTTCCCCTGTGTCTTTTTCCCTTGTGTCTTTTTCCCTTGTGTCTTTTTCCCTTGTGCCTTTTTCCCTTGTGTCTTTTTCCACTGTGTCTTTTTCCCTTGTGTCTTTTTCCCTTGTGTCTTTTTCCCCTGTGTCTTTTTCCCCTGTGCCTTTTTCCCTTGTGTCTTTTTCCCCTGTGTCTTTTTCCCCTGTGTCTTTTTCCCCTGTGCCTTTTTCCCCTGTGCCTCTTTCCACTGTGTCTTTTTCCCCTGTGTCTTTTTCCCTTGTGTCTTTTTCCCCTGTGTCTTTTTCACCTGTGCCTTTTTCCCTTGTGTCTTTTTCCTCTGTGTCTTTTTCCCCTGTGTCTTTTTCCCCTGTGTCTTTTTCCCTTGTGTCTTTTTCCCTTGTGTCTTTTTCCCCTGTGCCTTTCTCCCCTGTGTCTTTTTCCCCTGTGCCGTTTTCCCCTGTGTCTTTTTCCCCTGTGTCTTTTTCCCCTGTGTCTTTTTCCCTTGTGCCTTTTTCCCTTGTGCCTTTTTCCCTTGTGTCTTTTTCCCTTGTGTCTTTTTCCCCTGTGTCTTTTTCCCCTGTGCCTTTTTCCCCTGTGTCTTTTTCCCTTGTGCCTTTTTCCCCTGTGTCTTTTTCCCTTGTGTCTTTTTCCCTTGTGTCTTTTTCCCCTGTGTCTTTTTCCCCTGTGTCTTTTTCCCCTGTGCCTTTTTCCCTTGTGTCTTTTTCCCCTGTGTCTTTTTCCCCTGTGTCTTTTTCCCCTGTGCCTTTTTCCCCTGTGTCTTTTTCCCTTGTGTCTTTTTCCCTTGTGTCTTTTTCCCTTGTGCCTTTTTCCCTTGTGTCTTTTTCCACTGTGTCTTTTTCCCTTGTGTCTTTTTCCCTTGTGTCTTTTTCCCCTGTGTCTTTTTCCCCTGTGCCTTTTTCCCTTGTGTCTTTTTCCCCTGTGTCTTTTTCCCCTGTGTCTTTTTCCCCTGTGCCTTTTTCCCCTGTGCCTCTTTCCACTGTGTCTTTTTCCCCTGTGTCTTTTTCCCTTGTGTCTTTTTCCCCTGTGTCTTTTTCACCTGTGCCTTTTTCCCTTGTGTCTTTTTCCTCTGTGTCTTTTTCCCCTGTGTCTTTTTCCCCTGTGTCTTTTTCCCTTGTGTCTTTTTCCCTTGTGTCTTTTTCCCCTGTGCCTTTCTCCCCTGTGTCTTTTTCCCCTGTGCCGTTTTCCCCTGTGCCGTTTTCCTCTGTGTCTTTTTCCCCTGTGTCTTTTTCCCCTGTGTCTTTTTCCCCTGTGCCTTTTTCCCTTGTGTCTTTTTCCCCTGTGTCTTTTTCCCCTGTGTCTTTTTCCCCTGTGTCTTTTTCCCCTGTGCCTTTTTCCCTTGTGTCTTTTTCCCTTGTGTCTTTTTCCCCTGTGCCTTTTTCCCTTGTGTCTTTTTCCCTTGTGTCTTTTTTCCCTGTGCCTTTGTCCCGTGTGCCTTTTTCCCTTGTGTCTTTTTCCCTTGTGTCTTTTTCCCCTGTGTCTTTTTCCCCTGTGCCTTATTCCCCTGTGCCTTATTCCCCTGTGCCTTTTTCCCTTGTGTCTTTTACCCTTGTGCCTTTTTCCCTTGTGTCTTTTTCCCTTGTGTCTTTTTCCCCCGTGTCTTTTTCCCCCGTGTCTTTTTCCCTCGTGTCTATTTCCCTCGTGCCTTTTTCCCCTGTGCCTTTTTCCCTTGTGTCTTTTACCCTTGTGCCTTTTTCTGCTGTGTCTTTTTCCCTTGTGTCTTTTTCCCCTGTGCCTTTTTCCCCTGTGCCTTTTTCCCTTGTGTCTTTTACCCTTGTGCCTTTTTCCCCTGTGTCTTTTTCCCTTGTGTCTTTTTCCACTGTGTCTTTTTCCCCTGTGTCTTTTTCCCCCGTGTCTTTTTCCCCCGTGTCTTTTTCCCTCGTGTCTATTTCCCTCGTGCCTTTTTCCCCTGTGCCTTTTTCCCTTGTGTCTTTTACCCTTGTGCCTTTTTCTGCTGTGTCTTTTTCCCTTGTGTCTTTTTCCCCTGTGCCTTTTTCCCCTGTGCCTTTTTCCCTTGTGTCTTTTACCCTTGTGCCTTTTTCCCCTGTGTCTTTTTCCCTTGTGTCTTTTTCCCCTGTGTCTTTTTCCCCCGTGTCTTTTTCCCCCGTGTCTTTTTCCCTCGTGTCTATTTCCCTCGTGCCTTTTTCCCCTGTGCCTTTTTCCCTTGTGTCTTTTACCCTTGTGCCTTTTTCTGCTGTGTCTTTTTCCCTTGTGTCTTTTTCCCCTGTGCCTTTTTCCCCTGTGCCTTTTTCCCTTGTGTCTTTTACCCTTGTGCCTTTTTCCCCGAGTGTCTTTTTCCCTTGTGTCTTTTTCCACTGTGTCTTTTTCCCTTGTGTCTTTTTCCCCTGTGTCTTTTTCGCTCGTGTCTTTTTCGCTCGTGTCTTTTTCCCTCGTGTCTTTTTCCCTCGTGCCTTTTTCCCCTGTGTCTTTTTCCCCTGTGTCTTTTTCCCCTGTGTCTTTTTCCCCTGTGTCTTTTTCCCCTGCGCCTTTTTCCCCTGTGCCTTTTTCCCCTGTGCCTTTTTCCCTTGTGTCTTTTTCCCTTATGCCTTTTTCCCTTGTGTCTTTTTCCTCTGTGCCTTTTTCCCTTGTGCCTTTTTCCCTTGTGCCTTTTTCCCTTGTGCCTTTTTCCCTTGTGTCTTTTTCCCTTGTGTCTTTTTCCCTTGTGTCTTTTTCCCCTGTGCCTTTTTCCCTTGTGTCTTTTTCCCCTGTGTCTTTTTCCCCTGTGTCTTTTTCCCTCGTGTCTTTTTCCCTTGTGCCTTTTTCCCCTGTGTCTTTTTTCCCTGTGTCTTTTTTCCCTGTGTCTTTTTCCCCTGTGTCTTTTTCCCCTGTGCCTTTTTCCCTTGTGTCTTTTTCCCCTGTGTCTTTTTCCCCTGTGTCTTTTTCCCCTGTGCCTTTTTCCCTTGTGTCTTTTTCCCTTGTGTCTTTTTCCCCTGTGCCTTTTTCCCCTGTGTCTTTTTCCCCTGTGCCTTTTTCCCTTGTGTCTTTTTCCCCTGTGTCTTTTTCCCCTGTGTCTTTTTCCCCTGTGTCTTTTTCCCCTGTGCCTTTTTCCCTTGTGTCTTTTTCCCTTGTGTCTTTTTCCCCTGTGCCTTTTTCCCTTGTGTCTTTTTCCCTTGTGTCTTTTTTCCCTGTGCCTTTTTCCCTTGTGCCTTTTTCTCTTGTGTCTTTTTCTCTTGTGTCTTTTTCCCCTGTGTCTTTTTCCCTTGTGTCTTTTTCCCCTGTGCCTTATTCCCCTGTGCCTTTTTCCCTTGTGTCTTTTACCCTTGTGCCTTTTTCCCTTGTGTCTTTTTCCCTTGTGTCTTTTTCCCCCGTGTCTTTTTCCCCCGTGCCTTTTTCCCTCGTGTCTATTTCCCTCGTGCTTTTTTCCCCTGTGCCTTTTTCCCTTGTGTCTTTTACCCTTGTGCCTTTTTCCCCTGTGTCTTTTTCCCTTGTGTCTTTTTCCCCTGTGCCTTTTTCCCCTGTGCCTTTTTCCCTTGTGTCTTTTACCCTTGTGCCTTTTTCCCCTGTGTCTTTTTCCCTTGTGTCTTTTTCCACTGTGTCTTTTTCCCTTGTGTCTTTTTCCCCGTGTCTTTTTCGCTCGTGTCTTTTTCCCTCGTGTCTTTTTCCCTCGTGCCCTTTTCCCTCGTGCCTTTTTCCCCTGTGTCTTTTTCCCCTGTGTCTTTTTCCCCTGTGTCTTTTTCCCCTGTGTCTTTTTCCCCTGCGCCTTTTTCCCCTGTGCCTTTTTCCCCTGTGCCTTTTTCCCTTGTGTCTTTTTCCCTTATGCCTTTTTCCCTTGTGTCTTTTTCCTCTGTGCCTTTTTCCCTTGTGCCTTTTTCCCTTGTGCCTTTTTCCCCTGTGTCTTTTTCCCCTGTGTCTTTTTCCCTCGTGTCTTTTTCCCTTGTGCCTTTTTCCCCTGTGTCTTTTTTCCCTGTGTCTTTTTCCCCTGTGTCTTTTTCCCCTGTGCCTTTTTCCCTTGTGTCTTTTTCCCCTGTGTCTTTTTCCCCTGTGTCTTTTTCCCCTGTGTCTTTTTCCCCTGTGCCTTTTTCCCTTGTGTCTTTTTCCCTTGTGTCTTTTTCCCCTGTGCCTTTTTCCCTTGTGTCTTTTTCCCTTGCGTCTTTTTCCCCAGTGCCTTTTTCCCTTGTGTATTTTTTCCCCTGTGTCTTTTTCCCCTGTGCCTTTTTCCCTTGTGTCCTTTTCCCTTGTGTCTTTTTCCCTTGTGTCTTTTTCCCCTGTGTCTTTTTCCCCTGTGTCTTTTTCCCTTGTGTCTTTTTCCCCTGTGTCTTTTTCCTCTGTGTCTTTTTCCCCTGTGTCTTTTTCCCTTGTGTCTTTTTCCCTTGTGTCTTTTTCCCTTGTGTCTTTTTCCCCTGTGCCTTTTTCCCCTGTGCCTTTTTCCCCTGTGCCTTTTTCCCCAGTGCCTTTTTCACCTGTGCTTTTTTCCCGTGTGCCTTTTTCCTCTGTCTCTTTTTCCCCTGTGTCTTTTTCCCTTGTGTCTTTTTCCCCTGTGCCTTTTTCCCCTGTGCCTTTTTCCCCAGTGCCTTTTTCCCCTGTGCCTTTTTCCCGTGTGCCTTATCCCGTGTGCCTTTTTCCCTTGTGTCTTTTTCCCCTGTGTCTTTTTCCCTTGTGTCTTTTTCCCCTGTGCCTTTTTCCCCTGTGCCTTTTTCCCCTGTGCCTTTTCCCCTTGTGTCTTTTTCCCTTGTGTCTTTTTCCCTTGTGTCTTTTTCCCCTGTGTCTTTTTCCCCTGTGTCTTTTTCCCCTGTGCCTTTTTCCCCTGTGCCTTTTTCCCTTGTGTCTTTTACCCTTGTGCCTTTTTCCCCTGTGCCTTTTTCCCTTGTGTCTTTTTCCCTTGTGTCTTTTTCCCTTGTGCCTTTTTCCCTTGTGTCTTTTTCCACTGTCTCTTTTTCCCTTGTGTCTTTTTCCCCTGTGTCTTTTTCCCCTGTGCCTTTTTCCCCTGTGTCTTTTTCCCCTGTGTCTTTTTCCCCTGTGTCTTTTTCCCCTGTGCCTTTTTATCCTGTGCCTTTTTCCCCTGTGTCTTTTTCCCCTGTGTCTTTTTCCCTTGTGTCTTTTTCCCCTGTGTCTTTTTCCCCTGTGCCTTTTTCCCTTGTGTCTTTTTCCTCTGTGTCTTTTTCCCCTGTGTCTTTTTCCCCTGTGTCTTTTTCCCTGGTGTCTTTTTCCCTTGTGTCTTTTTCCCCTGTGCCTTTTTCCCATGTGTCGTTTTCCCCTGTGTCGTTTTCCCCTGTGTCTTTTTCCCCTGTGTCTTTTTCCCTTGTGCCTTTTTCCCTTGTGTCTTTTTCCCTTGTGTCTTTTTCCCTTGTGTCTTTTTCCCCTGTGCCTTTTTCCCTTGTGTCTTTTTCCCTTGTGCCTTTTTCCCTTGTGTACTTTTCCCTTGTGTACTTTTCCCCTGTGTCTTTTTCCCCTGTGTCTTTTTCCCCTGTGCCTTTTTCCCTTGTGTCTTTTTCCCTTGTGCCTTTTTCCCTTGTGTCTTTTTCCCCTGTGCCTTTTTCCCCTGTGTCTTTTTCCCTTGTGTCTTTTTCCCCTGTGTCTTTTTACCCTGTGCCTTTTTCCCTTGTGCCTTTTTCCCTTGTGCCTTTTTCCCTTGTGTCTTTTTCCCTTGTGTCTTTTTCCCCTGTGTCTTTTTCCCCTGTGTCTTTTTCCCTTGTTTCTTTTTCCCTTGTGCCTTTTTCCCCTGTGTCTTTTTCCCCTGTGTCTTTTTCCCCTGTGTCTTTTTCCCCTGTGCCTTTTTCCCTTGCGTCTTTTTCCCTTGTGTCTTTTTCCCCTGTGCCTTTTTCCCTTGTGTCTTTTTCCCTTGTGCCTTTTTCCCTTGTGTCTTTTTCCCCTGTGTCTTTTTCCCCTGTGTCTTTTTCCCCTGTGTCTTTTTCCCTTGTGTCTTTTTCCCTTGTGCCTTTTTCCCCTGTGTCTTTTTCCCTTCTGTCTTTTTCCCCTGTGTCATTTTCCCTTGTGTCTTTTTCCCCTGTGTCTTTTTCCCCTGTGTCTTTTTCCCTTGTGTCTTTTTCCCTTGTGTCTTTTCCCCCTGTGTCTTTTTCCCTTGTGTCTTTTTCCCTTGTGCCTTTTTCCCCTGTGTCTTTTTCCCTTGTGTCTTTTTCCCCTGTGTCTTTCTCCCTCGTGTCTTTCTCCCTCGTGTCTTTTTCCCTCGTGTCTTTTTCCCTCGTGTCTTTTTCCCTCGTGTCTTTTTCCCTTGTGCCTTTTTCCCTTGTGTCTTTTTCCCTTGTGTCTTTTTCCCTTGTGTCTTTTTCCCCTGTGTCTTTTTCCCTTGTTTCTTTTTCCCTTGTGCCTTTTTCCCCTGTGTCTTTTTCCCCTGTGTCTTTTTCCCCTGTGTCTTTTTCCCCTGTGACTTTTTCCCCTGTGTCTTTTTCCCCTGTGCCTTTTTCCCTTGCGTCTTTTTCCCTTGTGTCTATTTCCCCTGTGCCTTTTTCCCTTGTGTCTTTTTCCCTTGTGCCTTTTTCCCTTGTGTCTTTTTCCCCTGTGTCTTTTTCCCCTGTGTCTTTTTCCCCTGTGTCTTTTTCCCCTGTGTCTTTTTCCCTTGTGTCTTTTTCCCTTGTGCCTTTTTCCCCTGTGTCTTTTTCCCTTGTGTCTTTTTCCCCTGTGTCTTTTTCCCTTGTGTCGTTTTCCCCTGTGTCTTTTTCCCCTGTGTCTTTTTCCCCTGTGTCTTTTTCCCTTGTGTCTTTTCCCCTTGTGTCTTTTTCCCTTGTGTCTTTTTCCCTTGTGTCTTTTTCCCCTGTGCCTTTTTCCCCTGTGCCTTTTTCCCCTGTGTCTTTTTCCCTTGTGTCTTTTTCCCTTGTGTCTTTTCCCCCTGTGTCTTTCTCCCTCGTGTCTTTTTCCCTCGTGTCTTTTTCCCTCGTGTCTTTTTCCCTCGTGTCTTTTTCCCATGTGCCTTTTTCCCTTGTGTCTTTTACCCTTGTGCCTTTTTCCCCTTTGTCTTTTTCCCCTGTGTCTTTTTCCCTTGTGTCTTTTTCCCTTGTGTCTTTTTCCCTTGTGTCTTTTTCCCTTGTGTCTTTTTCCCCTGTGCCTTTTTCCCCTGCGCCTTTTTCCCCTGTGCCTTTTTCCCTTGTGTCTTTTACCCTTGTGCCTTTTTCCCCTGTGTCTTTTTCCCTTGTGTCTTTTTCCCTTGAGCCTTTTTCCCCGTGTCTTTTTCCCTTGTGTCCTTTTCCCTTGTGTCTTTTTCCCTTGTGTCTTTTTCCCCTGTGTCTTTTTCCCGTGTGCCTTTTTCCCTTGTGCCTTATTCCCCTGTGCCTTTTTCCCTTGTGTCTTTTACCCTTGTGCCTTTTTCCCTTGTGTCTTTTTCCCTTGTGTCTTTTTCCCTTGTGTCTTTTTCCCCCGTGTCTTTTTCCCCCGTGTCTTTTTCCCTCGTGTCTATTTCCCTCGTGCCTGTTTCCCCTGTGCCTTTTTCCCTTGTGTCTTTTACCCTTGTGCCTTTTTCCCCTGTGTCTTTTTCCCTTGTGTCTTTTTCCCCTGTGCCTTTTTCCCCTGTGCCTTTTTCCCTTGTGTCTTTTACCCTTGTGCCTTTTTCCCCTGTGTCTTTTTCCCTTGTGTCTTTTTCCACTGTGTCTTTTTCCCTTGTGTCTTTTTCCCCTGTGTCTTTTTCGCTCTTGTCTTTTTCCCTCGTGTCTTTTTCCCTCGTGTCTTTTTCCCTCGTGCCTTTTTCCCCTGTGTCTTTTTCCCCTGTGTCTTTTTCCCCTGTGTCTTTTTCCCCTGTGTCTTTTTCCCCTGTGTCTTTTTCCCCTGTGTCTTTTTCCCCTGCGCCTTTTTCCCCTGTGCCTTTTTCCCCTGTGCCTTTTTCCCTTGTGTCTTTTTCCCTTATGCCTTTTTCCCTTGTGTCTTTTTCCTCTGTGCCTTTTTCCCTTGTGCCTTTTTCCCTTGTGCCTTTTTCCCTTGTGTCTTTTTCCCTTGTGTCTTTTTCCCTTGTGTCTTTTTCCCCTGTGCCTTTTTCCCTTGTGTCTTTTTCCCTTGTGTCTTTTTCCCCTGTGTCTTTTTCCCCTGTGTCTTTTTCCCTTGTGTCTTTTTCCCTTGTGTCTTTTTCCCTTGTGCCTTTTTCCCCTGTGTCTTTTTCCCCTGTGTCTTTTTCCCCTGTGCCTTTTTCCCTTGTGTCTTTTTCCCCTGTGTCTTTTTCCCCTGTGCCTTTTTCCCTTGTGTCTTTTTCCCTTGCGTCTTTTTCCCCAGTGCCTTTTTCCCTTGTGTATTTTTTCCCCTGTGTCTTTTTCCCCTGTGCCTTTTTCCCTTGTGTCTTTTTCCCTTGTGCCTTTTTCCCCTGTGTCTTTTTTCCCTGTGTCTTTTTCCCCTGTGTCTTTTTCCCCTGTGTCTTTTTCCCCTGTGTCTTTTTCCCCTGTGCCCTTTTCCCTTGTGTCTTTTTCCCCTGTGTCTTTTTCCCTTGTGTCTTTTTCCCCTGTGTCTTTTTCCCCTGTGTCTTTTTCCCTTGTGTCTTTTTCCCCTGTGTCTTCTTCCCTTGTGTCTTTTTCCCCTGTGTCTTTTTCCCCTGTGTCTTTTTCCCCTGTGTCTTTCTTCCTCGTGTCTTTTTCCCTCGTGTCTTTTTCCCCCGTGTCTTTTTCCCCTGTGCCTTTATCCCTTGTGTCTTTTACCCTTGTGCCTTTTTCCCCTGTGCCTTTTTCCCGTGTCTTTTTCCCTTGTGTCTTTTTCCCTTGTGTCTTTTTCCCCTGTGCCTTTTTCCCCTGTGCCTTTTTCCCTTGTGTCTTTTACGCTTGTGCCTTTTTCCCCTGTGTCTTTTTCCCTTGTGTCTTTTTCCCCTGTGCCTTTTTCCCCTGTGCCTTTTTCGCTTGTGTCTTTTACCCTTGTGCCTTTTTCCCCTGTGTCTTTTTCCCTTGTGTCTTTTTCCCCTGTGTTTTTTTTCCCCTGTGCCTTTTTCCCTTGTGTCTTTTACCCTTGTGCCTTTTTCCCCTGTGTCTTTTTCCCCTGTGTCTTTCTCCCTCGTGTCTTTCTCCCTCGTGTCTTTCTCCCTCGTGTCTTTTTCCCTCGTGTCTTTTTCCCTCGTGTCTTTTTCCCTCGTGTCTTTTTCCCTTGTGTCTTTTTCCCCTGTGTCTTTTTCCCCTGTGTCTTTCTCCCTCGTGTCTTTTTCCCTCGTGTCTTTTTCCCTCGTGTCTTTTTCCCTCGTGTCTTTTTCCCATGTGCCTTTTTCCCTTGTGTCTTTTACCCTTGTGCCTTTTTCCCCTGTGTCTTTTTCCCCTGTGTCTTTTTCCCTTGTGTCTTTTTCCCCTGTGCCTTTTTCCCTTGTGTCTTTTACCCTTGTGCCTTTTTCCCCAGTGTCTTTTTCCCTTGTGTCTTTTTCCATTGTGCCTTTTTCCCCGTGTCTTTTTCCCTTGTGTCCTTTTCCCTTGTGTCTTTTTCCCCTGTGTCTTTTTCCCCTGTGTCTTTTTCCCTTGTGTCTTTTTCCACTGTGTCTTTTTCCTCTGTGTCTTTTTCCCCTGTGTCTTTTTCCCCTGTGTCTTTTTCCCCTGTGTCTTTTTCCCTTGTGTCTTTTTCCCTTGTGTCTTTTTCCCTTGTGTCTTTTTCCCCTGTGCCTTTTTCCCCAGTGCCTTTTTCCCCTGTGCCTTTTTCCCGTGTGCCTTTTTCCTCTGTGTCTTTTTCCCCAGTGTCTTTTTCCCCTGTGTCTTTTTCCCTTGTGTCTTTTTCCCTTGTGTCTTTTTCCCCTGTGCCTTTTTGCCCAGTGCCTTTTTCCCCTGTGCCTTTTTCCCGTGTGCCTTTTTCCCTTGTGTCTTTTTCCCCTGTGTCTTTTTCCCTTGTGTCTTTTTCCCCTGTGCCTTTTTCCCCTGTGCCTTTTTCCCCTGTGCCTTTTTCCCTTGTGTCTTTTTCCCCGTGTCTTTTCCCCTTGTGTCTTTTTCCCTTGTGTCTTTTTCCCTTGTGTCTTTTTCCCCTGTGTCTTTTTCCCCTGTGTCTTTTTCCCCTGTGTCTTTTTCCCCTGTGCCTTTTTCCCCTGTGCCTTTTTCCCCTGTGCCTTTTTCCCTTGTGTCTTTTACCCTTGTGCCTTTTTCCCCTGTGTCTTTTTCCCTTGTGTCTTTTTCCCTTGTGTCTTTTTCCCTTGTGCCTTTTTCCCTTGTGTCTTTTTCCACTGTGTCTTTTTCCCTTGTGTCTTTTTCCCTTGTGTCTTTTTCCCCTGTGTCTTTTTCCCCTGCGCCTTTTTCCCTTGTGTCTTTTTCCCCTGTGTCTTTTTCCCCTGTGTCTTTTTCCCCTGTGCCTTTTTCCCCTGTGCCTCTTTCCACTGTGTCTTTTTCCCCTGTGTCTTTTTCCCTTGTGTCTTTTTCCCCTGTGTCTTTTTCACCTGTGCCTTTTTCCCTTGTGTCTTTTTCCTCTGTGTCTTTTTCCCCTGTGTCTTTTTCCCCTGTGTCTTTTTCCCTTGTGTCTTTTTCCCTTGTGTCTTTTTCCCCTGTGCCTTTCTCCCCTGTGTCTTTTTCCCCTGTGCCGTTTTCCCCTGTGTCTTTTTCCCCTGTGTCTTTTTCCCCTGTGTCTTTTTCCCTTGTGCCTTTTTCCCTTGTGCCTTTTTCCCTTGTGTCTTTTTCCCTTGTGTCTTTTTCCCCTGTGTCTTTTTCCCCTGTGCCTTTTTCCCCTGTGTCTTTTTCCCTTGTGCCTTTTTCCCTTGTGCCTTTTTCCCTTGTGTACTTTTCCCTTGTGTACTTTTCCCCTGTGTCTTTTTCCCCTGTGCCTTTTTCCCTTGTGTCTTTTTCCCTTGTGCCTTTTTCCCTTGTGTCTTTTTCCCCTGTGCCTTTTTCCCCTGTGTCTTTTTCCCTTGTGTCTTTTTCCCCTGTGTCTTTTTACCCTGTGCCTTTTTCCCTTGTGCCTTTTTCCCTTGTGTCTTTTTCCCTTGTGTCTTTTTCCCTTGTGTCGTTTTCCCCTGTGTCTTTTTCCCTTGTGCCTTTTTCCCCTGTGTCTTTTTCCCCTGTGTCTTTTTCCCCTGTGTCTTTTTCCCCTGTGCCTTTTTCCCTTGCGTCTTTTTCCCTTGTGTCTTTTTCCCCTGTGCCTTTTTCCCTTGTGTCTTTTTCCCTTGTGCCTTTTTCCCTTGTGTCTTTTTCCCCTGTGTCTTTTTCCCCTGTGTCTTTTTCCCCTGTGTCTTTTTCCCTTGTGTCTTTTTCCCTTGTGTCTTTTTCCCTTGTGTCTTTTTCCCCTGTGCCTTTTTCCCCTGGGCCTTTTTCCCCAGTGCCTTTTTCCCCTGTGCCTTTTTCCCGTGTGCCTTTTTCCCTTGTGTCTTTTTCCCCTGTGTCTTTTTCCCTTGTCTCTTTTTCCCCTGTGCCTTTTTCCCCTGTGCCTTTTTCCCTTGTGTCTTTTTCCCTTGTGTCTTTTTCCCTTGTGTCTTTTTCCCCTGTGTCTTTTTCCCCTGTGTCTTTTTCCCCTATGCCTTTTTCCCTTGTGTCTTTTACCCTTGTGCCTTTTTCCCCTGTGTCTTTTTCCCCTGTGTCTTTTTCCCTTGTGTCTTTTTCCCTTGTGCCTTTTTCCCTTGTGTCTTTTTCCACTGTGTCTTTTTCCCTTGTGTCTTATTCCCTTGTGTCTTTTTCCCTTGTGTCTTTTTCCCCTGTGTCTTTTTCCCCTGTGCCTTTTTCCCCTGTGTCTTTTTCCCCTGTGTCTTTTTCCCCTGTGCCTTTTTCCCCTGTGCCTTTTTCCCCTGTGTCTTTTTCCCTTGTGTCTTTTTCCCCTGTGCCTTTTTCCCTTGTGTCTTTTTCCTCTGTGTCTTTTTCCCCTGTGTCTTTTTCCCCTGTGTCTTTTTCCCTTGTGTATTTTTCCCCTGTGCCTTTTTCCCCTGTGTCTTTTTCCCCTGTGTCTTTTTCCCCTGTGTCGTTTTCCCCTGTGTCTTTTTCCCCTGTGTTTTTTTCCCCTGTGTCTTTTTCCCTTGTGCGTTTTTCCCTTGTGCCTTTTTCCCTTGTGTCTTTTTCCCTTGTGTCTTTTTCCCTTGTGTCTTTTTCCCCTGTGCCTTTTTCCCTTGTGTCTTTTTCCCTTGTGCCTTTTTCCCTTGTGCCTTTTTCCCTTGTGTACTTTTCCCCTGTGTCTTTTTCCCCTGTGCCTTTTTCCCTTGTGTCTTTTTCCCTTGTGCCTTTTTCCCTTGTGCCTTTTTCCCTTGTGTCTTTTTCCCCTGTGCCTTTTTCCCTTGTGTCTTTTTCCCTTGTGTCTTTTTCCCCTGTGTCTTTTTCCCCTGTGTCTTTTTCTCCTGTGCCTTTTTCCCTTGCGTCTTTTTCCCTTGTGTCTTTTTCCCCTGTGCCTTTTTCCCTTGTGTCTTTTTCCCTTGTGTCTTTTTCCCTTGTGCCTTTTTCCCTTGTGTCTTTTTCCCCTGTGTCTTTTTCCCCTGTGTCTTTTTCCCCTGTGTCTTTTTCCCTTGTGTCTTTTTCCCTTGTGTCTTTTTCCCTTGTGCCTTTTTCCCCTGTGTCTTTTTCCCTTGTGTCTTTTTCCCCTGTGTCTTTTTCCCTTGTGTCGTTTTCCCCTGTGTCTTTTTCCCCTGTGTCTTTTTCCCCTGTGTCTTTTTCCCCTGTGTCTTTTTCCCTTGTGTCTTTTTCCCTTGTGTCTTTTCCCCCTGTGCCTTTTTCCCTTGTGTCTTTTTCCCTTGTGTCTTTTTCCCCTGTGCCTTTTTCCCTTGTGCCTTTTTCCCTTGTGCCTTTTTCCCTTGTGTACTTTTCCCCTGTGTCTTTTTCCCCTGTGCCTTTTTCCCTTGTGTCTTTTTCCCTTGTGCCTTTTTCCCTTGTGCCTTTTTCCCTTGTGTCTTTTTCCCCTGTGCCTTTTTCCCCTGTGTCTTTTTCCCTTGTGTCTTTTTCCCCTGTGTCTTTTTCCCCTGTGCCTTTTTCCCTTGTGCCTTTTTCCCTTGTGTCTTTTTCCCTTGTGTCTTTTTCCCTTGTGTCTTTTTCCCCTGTGTCTTTTTCCCCTGTGTCTTTTTCCCTTGTGTCTTTTTCCCCTGTGTCTTTTTCCCCTGTGTCTTTTTCTCCTGTGCCTTTTTCCCTTGCGTCTTTTTCCCTTGTGTCTTTTTCCCCTGTGCCTTTTTCCCTTGTGTCTTTTTCCCTTGTGTCTTTTTCCCTTGTGTCTTTTTCCCTTGTGCCTTTTTCCCTTGTGTCTTTTTCCCCTGTGTCTTTTTCCCCTGTGTCTTTTTCCCCTGTGTCTTTTTCCCTTGTGTCTTTT
The DNA here is from genome assembly GCF_036365525.1 of Heterodontus francisci. Taxonomy (NCBI): domain Eukaryota; kingdom Metazoa; phylum Chordata; class Chondrichthyes; order Heterodontiformes; family Heterodontidae; genus Heterodontus; species Heterodontus francisci. The sequence continues at coordinate 33,296,554 of NC_090398.1, forward strand.
TCCCTTGTGCCTTTTTCCCCTGTGTCTTTTTCCCTTGTGTCTTTTTCCCCTGTGTCTTTTTCCCTTGTGTCGTTTTCCCCTGTGTCTTTTTCCCCTGTGTCTTTTTCCCCTGTGTCTTTTTCCCCTGTGTCTTTTTCCCTTGTGTCTTTTTCCCTTGTGTCTTTTCCCCCTGTGTCTTTTTCCCTTGTGTCTTTTTCCCTTGTGTCTTTTTCCCTTGTGCCTTTTTCCCCTGTGTCTTTTTCCCTTGTGTCTTTTTCCCCTGTGTCTTTTTCCCTTGTGTCTTTTTCCCTTGTGTCTTTTTCCCCTGTGCCTTTCTCCCCTGTGTCTTTTTCCCCTGTGCCGTTTTCCCCTGTGTCTTTTTCCCCTGTGTCTTTTTCCCCTGTGTCTTTTTCCCCTGTGTCTTTTTCCCTTGTGCCTTTTTCCCTTGTGCCTTTTTCCCTTGTGTCTTTTTCCCTTGTGTCTTTTTCCCCTGTGTCTTTTTCCCCTGTGCCTTTTTCCCCTGTGCCTTTTTCCCCTGTGCCTTTTTCCCTTGTGTCTTTTACCCTTGTGCCTTTTTCCCCTGTGTCTTTTTCCCTTGTGTCTTTTTCCCTTGTGTCTTTTTCCCTTGTGCCTTTTTCCCTTGTGTCTTTTTCCACTGTGTCTTTTTCCCTTGTGTCTTTTTCCCTTGTGTCTTTTTCCCCTGTGTCTTTTTCCCCTGTGCCTTTTTCCCTTGTGTCTTTTTCCCCTGTGTCTTTTTCCCCTGTGTCTTTTTCCCCTGTGCCTTTTTCCCCTGTGCCTCTTTCCACTGTGTCTTTTTCCCCTGTGTCTTTTTCCCTTGTGTCTTTTTCCCCTGTGTCTTTTTCACCTGTGCCTTTTTCCCTTGTGTCTTTTTCCTCTGTGTCTTTTTCCCCTGTGTCTTTTTCCCCTGTGTCTTTTTCCCTTGTGTCTTTTTCCCTTGTGTCTTTTTCCCCTGTGCCTTTCTCCCCTGTGTCTTTTTCCCCTGTGCCGTTTTCCCCTGTGTCTTTTTCCCCTCTGTCTTTTTCCCCTGTGTCTTTTTCCCTTGTGCCTTTTTCCCTTGTGCCTTTTTCCCTTGTGTCTTTTTCCCTTGTGTCTTTTTCCCCTGTGTCTTTTTCCCCTGTGCCTTTTTCCCCTGTGTCTTTTTCCCTTGTGCCTTTTTCCCTTGTGCCTTTTTCCCTTGTGTACTTTTCCCTTGTGTACTTTTCCCCTGTGTCTTTTTCCCCTGTGCCTTTTTCCCTTGTGTCTTTTTCCCTTGTGCCTTTTTCCCTTGTGTCTTTTTCCCCTGTGCCTTTTTCCCCTGTGTCTTTTTCCCTTGTGTCTTTTTCCCCTGTGTCTTTTTACCCTGTGCCTTTTTCCCTTGTGCCTTTTTCCCTTGTGTCTTTTTCCCTTGTGTCTTTTTCCCTTGTGTCGTTTTCCCCTGTGTCTTTTTCCCTTGTGCCTTTTTCCCCTGTGTCTTTTTCCCCTGTGTCTTTTTCCCCTGTGTCTTTTTCCCCTGTGTCTTTTTCCCCTGTGCCTTTTTCCCTTGCGTCTTTTTCCCTTGTGTCTTTTTCCCCTGTGCCTTTTTCCCTTGTGTCTTTTTCCCTTGTGTCTTTTTCCCTTGTGCCTTTTTCCCTTGTGTCTTTTTCCCCTGTGTCTTTTTCCCCTGTGTCTTTTTCCCCTGTGTCTTTTTCCCTTGTGTCTTTTTCCCTTGTGTCTTTTTCCCTTGTGTCTTTTTCCCCTGTGCCTTTTTCCCCTGGGCCTTTTTCCCCAGTGCCTTTTTCCCCTGTGCCTTTTTCCCGTGTGCCTTTTTCCCTTGTGTCTTTTTCCCCTGTGTCTTTTTCCCTTGTCTCTTTTTCCCCTGTGCCTTTTTCCCCTGTGCCTTTTTCCCTTGTGTCTTTTTCCCTTGTGTCTTTTTCCCTTGTGTCTTTTTCCCCTGTGTCTTTTTCCCCTGTGTCTTTTTCCCCTATGCCTTTTTCCCTTGTGTCTTTTACCCTTGTGCCTTTTTCCCCTGTGTCTTTTTCCCCTGTGTCTTTTTCCCTTGTGTCTTTTTCCCTTGTGCCTTTTTCCCTTGTGTCTTTTTCCACTGTGTCTTTTTCCCTTGTGTCTTATTCCCTTGTGTCTTTTTCCCTTGTGTCTTTTTCCCCTGTGTCTTTTTCCCCTGTGCCTTTTTCCCCTGTGTCTTTTTCCCCTGTGTCTTTTTCCCCTGTGCCTTTTTCCCCTGTGCCTTTTTCCCCTGTGTCTTTTTCCCTTGTGTCTTTTTCCCCTGTGCCTTTTTCCCTTGTGTCTTTTTCCTCTGTGTCTTTTTCCCCTGTGTCTTTTTCCCCTGTGTCTTTTTCCCTTGTGTATTTTTCCCCTGTGCCTTTTTCCCCTGTGTCTTTTTCCCCTGTGTCTTTTTCCCCTGTGTCGTTTTCCCCTGTGTCTTTTTCCCCTGTGTTTTTTTCCCCTGTGTCTTTTTCCCTTGTGCGTTTTTCCCTTGTGCCTTTTTCCCTTGTGTCTTTTTCCCTTGTGTCTTTTTCCCTTGTGTCTTTTTCCCCTGTGCCTTTTTCCCTTGTGTCTTTTTCCCTTGTGCCTTTTTCCCTTGTGCCTTTTTCCCTTGTGTACTTTTCCCCTGTGTCTTTTTCCCCTGTGCCTTTTTCCCTTGTGTCTTTTTCCCTTGTGCCTTTTTCCCTTGTGCCTTTTTCCCTTGTGTCTTTTTCCCCTGTGCCTTTTTCCCTTGTGTCTTTTTCCCTTGTGTCTTTTTCCCCTGTGTCTTTTTCCCCTGTGTCTTTTTCTCCTGTGCCTTTTTCCCTTGCGTCTTTTTCCCTTGTGTCTTTTTCCCCTGTGCCTTTTTCCCTTGTGTCTTTTTCCCTTGTGTCTTTTTCCCTTGTGCCTTTTTCCCTTGTGTCTTTTTCCCCTGTGTCTTTTTCCCCTGTGTCTTTTTCCCCTGTGTCTTTTTCCCTTGTGTCTTTTTCCCTTGTGTCTTTTTCCCTTGTGCCTTTTTCCCCTGTGTCTTTTTCCCTTGTGTCTTTTTCCCCTGTGTCTTTTTCCCTTGTGTCGTTTTCCCCTGTGTCTTTTTCCCCTGTGTCTTTTTCCCCTGTGTCTTTTTCCCCTGTGTCTTTTTCCCTTGTGTCTTTTTCCCTTGTGTCTTTTCCCCCTGTGCCTTTTTCCCTTGTGTCTTTTTCCCTTGTGTCTTTTTCCCCTGTGCCTTTTTCCCTTGTGCCTTTTTCCCTTGTGCCTTTTTCCCTTGTGTACTTTTCCCCTGTGTCTTTTTCCCCTGTGCCTTTTTCCCTTGTGTCTTTTTCCCTTGTGCCTTTTTCCCTTGTGCCTTTTTCCCTTGTGTCTTTTTCCCCTGTGCCTTTTTCCCCTGTGTCTTTTTCCCTTGTGTCTTTTTCCCCTGTGTCTTTTTCCCCTGTGCCTTTTTCCCTTGTGCCTTTTTCCCTTGTGTCTTTTTCCCTTGTGTCTTTTTCCCTTGTGTCTTTTTCCCCTGTGTCTTTTTCCCCTGTGTCTTTTTCCCTTGTGTCTTTTTCCCCTGTGTCTTTTTCCCCTGTGTCTTTTTCTCCTGTGCCTTTTTCCCTTGCGTCTTTTTCCCTTGTGTCTTTTTCCCCTGTGCCTTTTTCCCTTGTGTCTTTTTCCCTTGTGTCTTTTTCCCTTGTGCCTTTTTCCCTTGTGTCTTTTTCCCCTGTGTCTTTTTCCCTTGTGTCTTTTTCCCCTGTGTCTTTTTCCCCTGTGTCTTTTTCCCCTGTGTCTTTTTCCCTTGTGTCTTTTTCCCTTGTGCCTTTTTCCCCTGTGTCTTTTTCCCTTGTGTCTTTTTCCCCTGTGTCTTTTTCCCTTGTGTCGTTTTCCCCTGTGTCTTTTTCCCCTGTGTCTTTTTCCCCTGTGTCTTTTTCCCCTGTGTCTTTTTCCCTTGTGTCTTTTTCCCTTGTGTCTTTTCCCCCTGTGTCTTTTTCCCTTGTGTCTTTTTCCCTTGTGTCTTTTTCCCTTGTGCCTTTTTCCCCTGTGTCTTTTTCCCTTGTGTCTTTTTCCCCTGTGTCTTTTTCCCTTGTGCCTTTTCCCCCTGTGTCTTTTTCCCTTGTGTCTTTTTCCCCTGTGTCTTTTTCCCTTGTGTCGTTTTCCCCTGTGTCTTTTTCCCCTGTGTCTTTTTCCCCTGTGTCTTTTTCCCTCGTGTCTTTTTCCCTTGTGTGTTTTCCCCCTTTGTCTTTTTCCCTTGTGTCTTTTTCCCTTGTGTCTTTTTCCCTTGTGTCTTTTTCCCTTGTGCCTTTTTCCCCTGTGTCTTTTTCCCTTGTGTCTTTTTCCCCTGTGTCTTTTTCCCTTGTGCCTTTTTCCTCTGTGTCTTTTCCCTTGAATCTTTTTCCCTTGTGTCTTTTTCCCCTGTGTCTTTTTCCCTTGTGCCTTTTTCCATTGTGTCTTTTTCCCTTGTGTCTTTTTCCCTTGTGTCTTTTTCCCTTGTGTGTTTTTCCCCTGTGTCTTTTTCCCCTGTGTCTTTTTCCCTAGTGTCTTTTTCCCTAGTGTCTTTTTCCCTCGTGTCTTTTTCCCCCGTGTCTTTTTCCCCTGTGCCTTTTTCTCTTGTGTCTTTTACCCTTGTGCCTTTTTCCCCTGTGTCTTTTTCCCTTGTGTCTTTTTCCCCTGTGCCTTTTTCCCCTGTGCCTTTTTCCCTTGTGTCTTTTTCCCCTGTGTCTTTTTCCCTCGTGTCTTATTCCCTCGTCTCTTTTTCCCTCGTGTCTTTTTCCCTCGTGCCTTTTTCCCCTGTGTCTTTTTCCCCTGTGTCTTTTCCCCCTGTGTCTTTTTCCCCTGTGTCTTTTTCCCCTGTGTCTTTTTCCCCTGTGCCTTTTTCCCCTGTGCCATTTTCCCTTGTGTCTTTTTCCCCTGTGCCTTTTTCCCCTGTGCCTTTTTCCCTTGTGTCTTTTTCCCTTGTGTCTTTTTCCCCTGTGTCTTTTTCCCCTGTGTCTTTTTCCCCTGTGTCTTTTTCCCCTGTGCCTTTTTCCCCTGTGCCTTTTCCCCTTGTGTCTTTTTCCCTTGTGTCTTTTTCCCCTGTGCCTTTTTCCCCCTGTGCCTTTTTCCCCTGTGTCTTTTTCCCTTGTGTCTTTTTCCCTTGTGTCTTTTTCCCCTGTGCCTTTTTCCCTTGTGTCTTTTTTCCCCTGTGTCTTTTTCCCCTGTGTCTTTTTCCCCTGTGCCTTTTTCCCTTATGTCTTTTTCCCTTGTGTCTTTTTCCCTTGTGTCTTTTTCCCTTGTGCCTTTTTCCCCTGTGTCTTTTTTCCCTTGTGTCTTTTTCCCCTGTGCCTTTTTCCCCTTTGCCTTTTTCCCCTGTGCCTTTTTCCCTTGTGTCTTTTTCCCTTGTGTCTTTTTCCCCTGTGTCTTTTTCCCCTGTGCCTTTTTCCCCTGTGTCTTTTTCCCCTGTGTCTTTTTCCCCTGTGTCTTTTTCCCCTGTGCCTTTTTCCCCTGTGTCTTTTTCCCCTGTGTCTTTTTCCCCTGTGTCTTTTTCCCCTGTGTCTTTTTCCCCTGTGCCTTTTTCCCTTGTGTCTTTTTCCCCTGTGTCTTTTTCCCCTGTGTCTTTTTCCCCTGTGTCTTTTTCCCTTGTGTCTTTTTCCCTTGTGTATTTTTCCCCTGTGCCTTTTTCCCCTGTGCCTTTTTCCCCTGTGCCTTTTTCCCCTGTGTCTTTTTCCCCTGTGTCGTTTTCCCCTGTGTCTTTTTCCCCTGTGTTTTTTTCCCCTGTGTCTTTTTCCCTTGTGCGTTTTTCCCTTGTGCCTTTTTCCCTTGTGTCTTTTTCCCCGTGTCTTTTTCCCCGTGTCTTTTTCCCTTGTGTCTTTTTCCCTTGTGTCTTTCTCCCCTGTGTCTTTTTCCCCTGTGTCTTTTTCCCCTATGCCTTTTTCCCTTGTGTCTTTTTCCCTTGTGTCTTTTACCCTTGTGCCTTTTTCCCCTGTGTCTTTTTCCCTTGTGCCTTTTTCCCTTGTGTCTTTTTCCACTGTGTCTTTTTCCCTTGTGTCTTATTCCCTTGTGTCTTTTTCCCTTGTGTCTTTTTCCCCTGTGTCTTTTTCCCCTGTGCCTTTTTCCCCTGTGTCTTTTTCCCCTGTGTCTTTTTCCCCTGTGCCTTTTTCCCCTGTGCCTTTTTCCCCTGTGTCTTTTTCCCTTGTGTCTTTTTCCCCTGTGCCTTTTTCCCTTGTGTCTTTTTCCTCTGTGTCTTTTTCCCCTGTGTCTTTTTCCCCTGTGTCTTTTTCCCTTGTGTATTTTTCCCCTGTGCCTTTTTCCCCTGTGTTTTTTTCCCCTGTGTCTTTTTCCCCTGTGTCGTTTTCCCCTGTGTCTTTTTCCCCTGTCTTTTTTTCCCCTGTGTCTTTTTCCCTTGTGCGTTTTTCCCTTGTGCCTTTTTCCCTTGTGTCTTTTTCCCTTGTGTCTTTTTCCCTTGTGTCTTTTTCCCCTGTGCCTTTTTCCCTTGTGTCTTTTTCCCTTGTGCCTTTTTCCCTTGTGCCTTTTTCCCTTGTGTACTTTTCCCCTGTGTCTTTTTCCCCTGTGCCTTTTTCCCTTGTGTCTTTTTCCCTTGTGCCTTTTTCCCTTGTGCCTTTTTCCCTTGTGTCTTTTTCCCTTGTGTCTTTTTCCCCTGTGTCTTTTTCCCTTGTGTCGTTTTCCCCTGTGTCTTTTTCCCCTGTGTCTTTTTCCCCTGTGTCTTTTTCCCTCGTGTCTTTTTCCCTTGTGTGTTTTCCCCCTGTGTCTTTTTCCCTTGTGTCTTTTTCCCTTGTGTCTTTTTCCCTTGTGTCTTTTTCCCTTGTGCCTTTTTCCCCTGTGTCTTTTTCCCTTGTGTCTTTTTCCCCTGTGTCTTTTTCCCTTGTGCCTTTTTCCTCTGTGTCTTTTCCCTTGAATCTTTTTCCCTTGTGTCTTTTTCCCCTGTGTCTTTTTCCCTTGTGCCTTTTTCCATTGTGTCTTTTTCCCTTGTGTCTTTTTCCCTTGTGTCTTTTTCCCTTGTGTGTTTTTCCCCTGTGTCTTTTTCCCCTGTGTCTTTTTCCCTAGTGTCTTTTTCCCTAGTGTCTTTTTCCCTCGTGTCTTTTTCCCCCGTGTCTTTTTCCCCTGTGCCTTTTTCTCTTGTGTCTTTTACCCTTGTGCCTTTTTCCCCTGTGTCTTTTTCCCTTGTGTCTTTTTCCCCTGTGCCTTTTTCCCCTGTGCCTTTTTCCCTTGTGTCTTTTTCCCCTGTGTCTTTTTCCCTCGTGTCTTATTCCCTCGTCTCTTTTTCCCTCGTGTCTTTTTCCCTCGTGCCTTTTTCCCCTGTGTCTTTTTCCCCTGTGTCTTTTCCCCCTGTGTCTTTTTCCCCTGTGTCTTTTTCCCCTGTGTCTTTTTCCCCTGTGCCTTTTTCCCCTGTGCCATTTTCCCTTGTGTCTTTTTCCCCTGTGCCTTTTTCCCCTGTGCCTTTTTCCCTTGTGTCTTTTTCCCTTGTGTCTTTTTCCCCTGTGTCTTTTTCCCCTGTGTCTTTTTCCCCTGTGTCTTTTTCCCCTGTGCCTTTTTCCCCTGTGCCTTTTCCCCTTGTGTCTTTTTCCCTTGTGTCTTTTTCCCCTGTGCCTTTTTCCCCCTGTGCCTTTTTCCCCTGTGTCTTTTTCCCTTGTGTCTTTTTCCCTTGTGTCTTTTTCCCCTGTGCCTTTTTCCCTTGTGTCTTTTTTCCCCTGTGTCTTTTTCCCCTGTGTCTTTTTCCCCTGTGCCTTTTTCCCTTATGTCTTTTTCCCTTGTGTCTTTTTCCCTTGTGTCTTTTTCCCTTGTGCCTTTTTCCCCTGTGTCTTTTTTCCCTTGTGTCTTTTTCCCCTGTGCCTTTTTCCCCTTTGCCTTTTTCCCCTGTGCCTTTTTCCCTTGTGTCTTTTTCCCTTGTGTCTTTTTCCCCTGTGTCTTTTTCCCCTGTGCCTTTTTCCCCTGTGTCTTTTTCCCCTGTGTCTTTTTCCCCTGTGTCTTTTTCCCCTGTGCCTTTTTCCCCTGTGTCTTTTTCCCCTGTGTCTTTTTCCCCTGTGTCTTTTTCCCCTGTGTCTTTTTCCCCTGTGCCTTTTTCCCTTGTGTCTTTTTCCCCTGTGTCTTTTTCCCCTGTGTCTTTTTCCCCTGTGTCTTTTTCCCTTGTGTCTTTTTCCCTTGTGTATTTTTCCCCTGTGCCTTTTTCCCCTGTGCCTTTTTCCCCTGTGCCTTTTTCCCCTGTGTCTTTTTCCCCTGTGTCGTTTTCCCCTGTGTCTTTTTCCCCTGTGTTTTTTTCCCCTGTGTCTTTTTCCCTTGTGCGTTTTTCCCTTGTGCCTTTTTCCCTTGTGTCTTTTTCCCCGTGTCTTTTTCCCCGTGTCTTTTTCCCCGTGTCTTTTTCCCTTGTGTCTTTTTCCCTTGTGTCTTTTTCCCCTGTGTCTTTTTCCCCTGTGTCTTTTTCCCCTGTGCCTTTTTCCCTTGTGTCTTTTACCCTTGTGCCTTTTTCCCCTGTGACTTTTTCCCTTGTGCCTTTTTCCCTTGTGTCTTTTTCCACTGTGTCTTTTTCCCTTGTGTCTTATTCCCTTGTGTCTTTTTCCCTTGTGTCTTTTTCCCCTGTGTCTTTTTCCCCTGTGCCTTTTTCCCCTGTGTCTTTTTCCCCTGTGTCTTTTTCCCCTGTGCCTTTTTCCCCTGTGCCTTTTTCCCCTGTGTCTTTTTCCCTTGTGTCTTTTTCCCCTGTGCCTTTTTCCCTTGTGTCTTTTTCCTCTGTGTCTTTTTCCCCTGTGTCTTTTTCCCCTGTGTCTTTTTCCCTTGTGTATTTTTCCCCTGTGCCTTTTTCCCCTGTGCCTTTTTCCCCTGTGTCTTTTTCCCCTGTGTCGTTTTCCCCTGTGTCTTTTTCCCCTGTGTTTTTTTCCCCTGTGTCTTTTTCCCTTGTGCGTTTTTCCCTTGTGCCTTTTTCCCTTGTGTCTTTTTCCCTTGTGTCTTTTTCCCTTGTGTCTTTTTCCCCTGTGCCTTTTTCCCTTGTGTCTTTTTCCCTTGTGCCTTTTTCCCTTGTGCCTTTTTCCCTTGTGTACTTTTCCCCTGTGTCTTTTTCCCCTGTGCCTTTTTCCCTTGTGTCTTTTTCCCTTGTGCCTTTTTCCCTTGTGCCTTTTTCCCTTGTGTCTTTTTCCCCTGTGCCTTTTTCCCCTGTGTCTTTTTCCCTTGTGTCTTTTTCCCCTGTGTCTTTTTCCCCTGTGCCTTTTTCCCTTGTGCCTTTTTCCCTTGTGTCTTTTTCCCTTGTGTCTTTTTCCCTTGTGTCTTTTTCCCCTGTGTCTTTTTCCCTTGTGTCTTTTTCCCTTGTGTCTTTTTCCCCTGTGTCTTTTTCCCCTGTGTCTTTTTCTCCTGTGCCCTTTTCCCTTGCGTCTTTTTCCCTTGTGTCTTTTTCCCCTGTGCCTTTTTCCCTTGTGTCTTTTTCCCTTGTGTCTTTTTCCCTTGTGCCTTTTTCCCTTGTGTCTTTTTCCCCTGTGTCTTTTTCCCCTGTGTCTTTTTCCCCTGTGTCTTTTTCCCTTGTGTCTTTTTCCCTTGTGCCTTTTTCCCCTGTGTCTTTTTCCCTTGTGTCTTTTTCCCCTGTGTCTTTTTCCCTTGTGTCGTTTTCCCCTGTGTCTTTTTCCCCTGTGTCTTTTTCCCCTGTGTCTTTTTCCCCTGTGTCTTTCTCCCTTGTGTCTTTTTCCCTTGTGTCTTTTCCCCCTGTGTCTTTTTCCCTTGTGTCTTTTTCCCTTGTGTCTTTTTCCCTTGTGCCTTTTTCCCCTGTGTCTTTTTCCCTTGTGTCTTTTTCCCCTGTGTCTTTTTCCCTTGTGCCTTTTCCCCCTGTGTCTTTTTCCCTTGTGTCTTTTTCCCCTGTGTCTTTTTCCCTTGTGTCGTTTTCCCCTGTGTCTTTTTCCCCTGTGTCTTTTTCCCCTGTGTCTTTTTCCCTTGTGTCTTTTTCCCTTGTGTGTTTTCCCCCTGTGTCTTTTTCCCTTGTGTCTTTTTCCCTTGTGTCTTTTTCCCTTGTGTCTTTTTCCCTTGTGCCTTTTTCCCCTGTGTCTTTTTCCCTTGTGTCTTTTTCCCCTGTGTCTTTTTCCCTTGTGCCTTTTTCCCCTGTGTCTTTTCCCTTGAATCTTTTTCCCTTGTGTCTTTTTCCCCTGTGTCTTTTTCCCTTGTGCCTTTTTCCATTGTGTCTTTTTCCCTTGTGTCTTTTTCCCTTGTGTCTTTTTCCCTTGTGTGTTTTTCCCCTGTGTCTTTTTCCCCTGTGTCTTTTTCCCTAGTGTCTTTTTCCCTAGTGTCTTTTTCCCTCGTGTCTTTTTCCCCCGTGTCTTTTTCCCCTGTGCCTTTTTCTCTTGTGTCTTTTACCCTTGTGCCTTTTTCCCCTGTGTCTTTTTCCCTTGTGTCTTTTTCCCCTGTGCCTTTTTCCCCTGTGCCTTTTTCCCTTGTGTCTTTTTCCCCTGTGTCTTTTTCCCTCGTGTCTTATTCCCTCGTCTCTTTTTCCCTCGTGTCTTTTTCCCTCGTGCCTTTTTCCCCTGTGTCTTTTTCCCCTGTGTCTTTTCCCCCTGTGTCTTTTTCCCCTGTGTCTTTTTCCCCTGTGTCTTTTTCCCCTGTGCCTTTTTCCCCTGTGCCATTTTCCCTTGTGTCTTTTTCCCCTGTGCCTTTTTCCCCTGTGCCTTTTTCCCTTGTGTCTTTTTCCCTTGTGTCTTTTTCCCTTGTGTCTTTTTCCCCTGTGTCTTTTTCCCCTGTGTCTTTTTCCCCTGTGTCTTTTTCCCCTGTGCCTTTTTCCCCTGTGCCTTTTCCCCTTGTGTCTTTTTCCCTTGTGTCTTTTTCCCCTGTGCCTTTTTCCCCCTGTGCCTTTTTCCCCTGTGTCTTTTTCCCTTGTGTCTTTTTCCCTTGTGTCTTTTTCCCCTGTGCCTTTTTCCCTTGTGTCTTTTTTCCCCTGTGTCTTTTTCCCCTGTGTCTTTTTCCCCTGTGCCTTTTTCCCTTATGTCTTTTTCCCTTATGTCTTTTTCCCTTGTGTCTTTTTCCCTTGTGTCTTTTTCCCTTGTGCCTTTTTCCCCTGTGTCTTTTTTCCCTTGTGTCTTTTTCCCCTGTGCCTTTTTCCCCTTTGCCTTTTTCCCCTGTGCCTTTTTCCCTTGTGTCTTTTTCCCTTGTGTCTTTTTCCCCTGTGTCTTTTTCCCCTGTGCCTTTTTCCCCTGTGTCTTTTTCCCCTGTGTCTTTTTCCCCTGTGCCTTTTTCCCCTGTGTCTTTTTCCCCTGTGTCTTTTTCCCCTGTGTCTTTTTCCCTTGTGTCTTTTTCCCCTGTGTCTTTTTCCCCTGTGCCTTTTTCCCTTGTGTCTTTTTCCCCTGTGTCTTTTTCCCCTGTGTCTTTTTCCCCTGTGTCTTTTTCCCTTGTGTCTTTTTCCCTTGTGTATTTTTCCCCTGTGCCTTTTTCCCCTGTGCCTTTTTCCCCTGTGCCTTTTTCCCCTGTGTCTTTTTCCCCTGTGTCGTTTTCCCCTGTGTCTTTTTCCCCTGTGTTTTTTTCCCCTGTGTCTTTTTCCCTTGTGCGTTTTTCCCTTGTGCCTTTTTCCCTGTGTCTTTTTCCCTTGTGTCTTTTTCCCCTGTGCCTTTTTCCCTTGTGTCTTTTTCCCTTGTGCCTTTTTCCCTTGTGCCTTTTTCCCTTGTGCCTTTTTCCCTTGTGTACTTTTCCCTTGTGTACTTTTCCCCTGTGTCTTTTTCCCCTGTGCCTTTTTCCCTTGTGCCTTTTTCCCTTGTGCCTTTTTCCCTTGTGTCTTTTTCCCCTGTCCCTTTTTCCCCGTGTCTTTTTCCCCTGTGTCTTTTTCCCTTGTGTCTTTTTCCCCTGTGTCTTTTTCCCCTGTGCCTTTTTCCCTTGTGCCTTTTTCCCTTGTGTCTTTTTCCCTTGTGTCTTTTTCCCTTGTGTCTTTTTCCCCTGTGTCTTTTTCCCTTGTGTCTTTTTCCCTTGTGCCTTTTTCCCCTGTGTCTTTTTCCCCTGTGTCTTTTTCCCCTGTGCCTTTTTCCCTGCGTCTTTTTCCCTTGTGTCTTTTTCCCCTGTGCCTTTTTCCCTTGTGTCTTTTTCCCTTGTGCCTTTTTCCCTTGTGTCTTTTTCCCCTGTGTCTTTTTCCCCTGTGTCTTTTTCCCCTGTGTCTTTTTCCCTTGTGCCTTTTTCCCGTGTCTTTTTCCCTTGTGTCTTTTTCCCCTGTGTCTTTTTCCCCTGTGTCTTTTTCCCTTGTGTCGTTTTCCCCTGTGTCTTTTTCCCCTGTGTCTTTTTCCCCTGTGCCTTTTTCCCCTGTGTCTTTTTCCCCTGTGTCTTTTTCCCTTGTGTCTTTTTCCCTTGTGTCTTTTTCCCTTGTGTCTTTTCCCCCTGTGTCTTTTTCCCTTGTGTCTTTTTCCCCTGTGTCTTTTTCCCTTGTGTCTTTTTCCCTTGTGTCTTTTCCCCCTGTGTCTTTTTCCCTTGTGTCTTTTTCCCTTGTGTCTTTTTCCCTTGTGCCTTTTTCCCCTGTGTCTTTTTCCCTTGTGTCTTTTTCCCCTGTGTCTTTTTCCCTTGTGCCTTTTTCCCCTGTGTCTTTTCCCCCTGTGTCTTTTTCCCTTGTGTCTTTTTACCCTGTGTCTTTTTCCCCTGTGTCTTTTTCCCCTGTGCCTTTTTCCCCTGTGTCTTTTTCCCCTGTGTCTTTTTCCCTTGTGTCTTTTTCCCTTGTGTCTTTTTCCCTTGTGTCTTTTCCCCCTGTGTCTTTTTCCCTTGTGTCTTTTTCCCCTGTGTCTTTTTCCCTTGTGTCTTTTTCCCTTGTGTCTTTTCCCCCTGTGTCTTTTTCCCTTGTGTCTTTTTCCCTTGTGCCTTTTTCCCTTGTGCCTTTTTCCCTTGTGCCTTTTTCCCTTGTGTACTTTTCCCTTGTGTACTTTTCCCCTGTGTCTTTTTCCCCTGTGCCTTTTTCCCTTGTGCCTTTTTCCCTTGTGCCTTTTTCCCTTGTGTCTTTTTCCCCTGTCCCTTTTTCCCCGTGTCTTTTTCCCCTGTGTCTTTTTCCCTTGTGTCTTTTTCCCCTGTGTCTTTTTCCCCTGTGCCTTTTTCCCTTGTGCCTTTTTCCCTTGTGTCTTTTTCCCTTGTGTCTTTTTCCCTTGTGTCTTTTTCCCCTGTGTCTTTTTCCCTTGTGTCTTTTTCCCTTGTGCCTTTTTCCCCTGTGTCTTTTTCCCCTGTGTCTTTTTCCCCTGTGCCTTTTTCCCTGCGTCTTTTTCCCTTGTGTCTTTTTCCCCTGTGCCTTTTTCCCTTGTGTCTTTTTCCCTTGTGCCTTTTTCCCTTGTGTCTTTTTCCCCTGTGTCTTTTTCCCCTGTGTCTTTTTCCCCTGTGTCTTTTTCCCTTGTGCCTTTTTCCCGTGTCTTTTTCCCTTGTGTCTTTTTCCCCTGTGTCTTTTTCCCCTGTGTCTTTTTCCCTTGTGTCGTTTTCCCCTGTGTCTTTTTCCCCTGTGTCTTTTTCCCCTGTGCCTTTTTCCCCTGTGTCTTTTTCCCCTGTGTCTTTTTCCCTTGTGTCTTTTTCCCTTGTGTCTTTTTCCCTTGTGTCTTTTCCCCCTGTGTCTTTTTCCCTTGTGTCTTTTTCCCCTGTGTCTTTTTCCCTTGTGTCTTTTTCCCTTGTGTCTTTTCCCCCTGTGTCTTTTTCCCTTGTGTCTTTTTCCCTTGTGTCTTTTTCCCTTGTGCCTTTTTCCCCTGTGTCTTTTTCCCTTGTGTCTTTTTCCCCTGTGTCTTTTTCCCTTGTGCCTTTTTCCCCTGTGTCTTTTCCCTTGAATCTTTTTCCCTTGTGTCTTTTTACCCTGTGTCTTTTTCCCTTGTGCCTTTTTCCATTGTGCCTTTTTCCCTTGTGTCTTTTTCCCCTGTGTCTTTTTCCCTTGTGTCTTTTTCCCTTGTGTCTTTTTCCCCTGTGTCTTTTTCCCCTGTGCCTTTTTCCCCTGTGTCTTTTTCCCTGATGCCTTTTTCCCTTGTGTCTTTTTCCCCTGTGTCTTTTTCCCCTGTGTCTTTTTCCCTTGTGTCTTTTTCCCTTGTGTCTTTTTCCCCTGTGCCTTTTTTCCCCTGTGTCTTTTTCCCCTGTGTCTTTTTCCCCTGTGCCTTTTTCCCTTGTGTCTTTTTTCCCCTGTGTCTTTTTCCCCTGTGCCTTTTTCCCTTGTGTCTTTTTCCCTTGTGCCTTTTTCCCCTGTGTCTCTTTTCCCTGTGTCTTTTTCCCCTGTGTCTTTTTCCCCTGTGTCTTCTTCCGCTGTGTCTTTTTCCCCTGTGCCTTTTTCCCCTGTGTCTTTTTCCCTGATGCCTTTTTCCCTTGTGTCTTTTTCCCCTGTGTCTTTTTCCCCTGTGTCTTTTTCCCCTGTGTCTTTTTTCCCCTGTGTCTTTTTTCCCCTGTGTCTTTTTCCCCTGTGTCTTTTTCCCCTGTGTCTTTTTTCCTTGTGTGTTTTTCCCCTGTGTCTTTTTCCCCTGTGTCTTTTTTCCCCTGTCTTTTTCCCCTGTGTCTTTTTCCCCTGTGCCTTTTTCCCTTGTGTCTTTTTCCCTTGTGCCTTTTTCCCTTGTGTCTTTTTCCCTTGTGTCTTTTTCCCCTATGTCTTTTTCCCTTGTGTCTTTTTCCCCTGTGCCTTTTTCCCCTGTGTCTTTTTCCCTGATGCCTTTTTCCCTTGTGCCTTTTTCCCTTGTGTCTTTTTCCCCTGTGCCTTTTTCCCCTGTGTCTTTTTCCCTTGTGTCTTTTTCCCCTGTGTCTTTTTCCCCTGTGCCTTTTTCCCTTGTGCCTTTTTCCCTTGTGTCTTTTTCCCTTGTGTCTTTTTCCCTTGTGTCTTTTTCCCCTGTGTCTTTTTCCCTTGTGTCTTTTTCCCTTGTGTCTTTTTCCCCTGTGTCTTTTTCCCCTGTGTCTTTTTCTCCTGTGCCCTTTTCCCTTGCGTCTTTTTCCCTTGTGTCTTTTTCCCCTGTGCCTTTTTCCCTTGTGTCTTTTTCCCTTGTGTCTTTTTCCCTTGTGCCTTTTTCCCTTGTGTCTTTTTCCCCTGTGTCTTTTTCCCCTGTGTCTTTTTCCCCTGTGTCTTTTTCCCTTGTGTCTTTTTCCCTTGTGCCTTTTTCCCCTGTGTCTTTTTCCCTTGTGTCTTTTTCCCCTGTGTCTTTTTCCCTTGTGTCGTTTTCCCCTGTGTCTTTTTCCCCTGTGTCTTTTTCCCCTGTGTCTTTTTCCCCTGTGTCTTTCTCCCTTGTGTCTTTTTCCCTTGTGTCTTTTCCCCCTGTGTCTTTTTCCCTTGTGTCTTTTTCCCTTGTGTCTTTTTCCCTTGTGCCTTTTTCCCCTGTGTCTTTTTCCCTTGTGTCTTTTTCCCCTGTGTCTTTTTCCCTTGTGCCTTTTCCCCCTGTGTCTTTTTCCCTTGTGTCTTTTTCCCCTGTGTCTTTTTCCCTTGTGTCGTTTTCCCCTGTGTCTTTTTCCCCTGTGTCTTTTTCCCCTGTGTCTTTTTCCCTTGTGTCTTTTTCCCTTGTGTGTTTTCCCCCTGTGTCTTTTTCCCTTGTGTCTTTTTCCCTTGTGTCTTTTTCCCTTGTGTCTTTTTCCCTTGTGCCTTTTTCCCCTGTGTCTTTTTCCCTTGTGTCTTTTTCCCCTGTGTCTTTTTCCCTTGTGCCTTTTTCCCCTGTGTCTTTTCCCTTGAATCTTTTTCCCTTGTGTCTTTTTCCCCTGTGTCTTTTTCCCTTGTGCCTTTTTCCATTGTGTCTTTTTCCCTTGTGTCTTTTTCCCTTGTGTCTTTTTCCCTTGTGTGTTTTTCCCCTGTGTCTTTTTCCCCTGTGTCTTTTTCCCTAGTGTCTTTTTCCCTAGTGTCTTTTTCCCTCGTGTCTTTTTCCCCCGTGTCTTTTTCCCCTGTGCCTTTTTCTCTTGTGTCTTTTACCCTTGTGCCTTTTTCCCCTGTGTCTTTTTCCCTTGTGTCTTTTTCCCCTGTGCCTTTTTCCCCTGTGCCTTTTTCCCTTGTGTCTTTTTCCCCTGTGTCTTTTTCCCTCGTGTCTTATTCCCTCGTCTCTTTTTCCCTCGTGTCTTTTTCCCTCGTGCCTTTTTCCCCTGTGTCTTTTTCCCCTGTGTCTTTTCCCCCTGTGTCTTTTTCCCCTGTGTCTTTTTCCCCTGTGTCTTTTTCCCCTGTGCCTTTTTCCCCTGTGCCATTTTCCCTTGTGTCTTTTTCCCCTGTGCCTTTTTCCCCTGTGCCTTTTTCCCTTGTGTCTTTTTCCCTTGTGTCTTTTTCCCTTGTGTCTTTTTCCCCTGTGTCTTTTTCCCCTGTGTCTTTTTCCCCTGTGTCTTTTTCCCCTGTGCCTTTTTCCCCTGTGCCTTTTCCCCTTGTGTCTTTTTCCCTTGTGTCTTTTTCCCCTGTGCCTTTTTCCCCCTGTGCCTTTTTCCCCTGTGTCTTTTTCCCTTGTGTCTTTTTCCCTTGTGTCTTTTTCCCCTGTGCCTTTTTCCCTTGTGTCTTTTTTCCCCTGTGTCTTTTTCCCCTGTGTCTTTTTCCCCTGTGCCTTTTTCCCTTATGTCTTTTTCCCTTATGTCTTTTTCCCTTGTGTCTTTTTCCCTTGTGTCTTTTTCCCTTGTGCCTTTTTCCCCTGTGTCTTTTTTCCCTTGTGTCTTTTTCCCCTGTGCCTTTTTCCCCTTTGCCTTTTTCCCCTGTGCCTTTTTCCCTTGTGTCTTTTTCCCTTGTGTCTTTTTCCCCTGTGTCTTTTTCCCCTGTGCCTTTTTCCCCTGTGTCTTTTTCCCCTGTGTCTTTTTCCCCTGTGCCTTTTTCCCCTGTGTCTTTTTCCCCTGTGTCTTTTTCCCCTGTGTCTTTTTCCCTTGTGTCTTTTTCCCCTGTGTCTTTTTCCCCTGTGCCTTTTTCCCTTGTGTCTTTTTCCCCTGTGTCTTTTTCCCCTGTGTCTTTTTCCCCTGTGTCTTTTTCCCTTGTGTCTTTTTCCCTTGTGTATTTTTCCCCTGTGCCTTTTTCCCCTGTGCCTTTTTCCCCTGTGCCTTTTTCCCCTGTGTCTTTTTCCCCTGTGTCGTTTTCCCCTGTGTCTTTTTCCCCTGTGTTTTTTTCCCCTGTGTCTTTTTCCCTTGTGCGTTTTTCCCTTGTGCCTTTTTCCCTGTGTCTTTTTCCCTTGTGTCTTTTTCCCCTGTGCCTTTTTCCCTTGTGTCTTTTTCCCTTGTGCCTTTTTCCCTTGTGCCTTTTTCCCTTGTGCCTTTTTCCCTTGTGTACTTTTCCCTTGTGTACTTTTCCCCTGTGTCTTTTTCCCCTGTGCCTTTTTCCCTTGTGCCTTTTTCCCTTGTGCCTTTTTCCCTTGTGTCTTTTTCCCCTGTCCCTTTTTCCCCGTGTCTTTTTCCCCTGTGTCTTTTTCCCTTGTGTCTTTTTCCCCTGTGTCTTTTTCCCCTGTGCCTTTTTCCCTTGTGCCTTTTTCCCTTGTGTCTTTTTCCCTTGTGTCTTTTTCCCTTGTGTCTTTTTCCCCTGTGTCTTTTTCCCTTGTGTCTTTTTCCCTTGTGCCTTTTTCCCCTGTGTCTTTTTCCCCTGTGTCTTTTTCCCCTGTGCCTTTTTCCCTGCGTCTTTTTCCCTTGTGTCTTTTTCCCCTGTGCCTTTTTCCCTTGTGTCTTTTTCCCTTGTGCCTTTTTCCCTTGTGTCTTTTTCCCCTGTGTCTTTTTCCCCTGTGTCTTTTTCCCCTGTGTCTTTTTCCCTTGTGCCTTTTTCCCGTGTCTTTTTCCCTTGTGTCTTTTTCCCCTGTGTCTTTTTCCCCTGTGTCTTTTTCCCTTGTGTCGTTTTCCCCTGTGTCTTTTTCCCCTGTGTCTTTTTCCCCTGTGCCTTTTTCCCCTGTGTCTTTTTCCCCTGTGTCTTTTTCCCTTGTGTCTTTTTCCCTTGTGTCTTTTTCCCTTGTGTCTTTTCCCCCTGTGTCTTTTTCCCTTGTGTCTTTTTCCCCTGTGTCTTTTTCCCTTGTGTCTTTTTCCCTTGTGTCTTTTCCCCCTGTGTCTTTTTCCCTTGTGTCTTTTTCCCTTGTGTCTTTTTCCCTTGTGCCTTTTTCCCCTGTGTCTTTTTCCCTTGTGTCTTTTTCCCCTGTGTCTTTTTCCCTTGTGCCTTTTTCCCCTGTGTCTTTTCCCCCTGTGTCTTTTTCCCTTGTGTCTTTTTACCCTGTGTCTTTTTCCCCTGTGTCTTTTTCCCCTGTGCCTTTTTCCCCTGTGTCTTTTTCCCCTGTGTCTTTTTCCCTTGTGTCTTTTTCCCTTGTGTCTTTTTCCCTTGTGTCTTTTCCCCCTGTGTCTTTTTCCCTTGTGTCTTTTTCCCCTGTGTCTTTTTCCCTTGTGTCTTTTTCCCTTGTGTCTTTTCCCCCTGTGTCTTTTTCCCTTGTGTCTTTTTCCCTTGTGCCTTTTTCCCTTGTGCCTTTTTCCCTTGTGCCTTTTTCCCTTGTGTACTTTTCCCTTGTGTACTTTTCCCCTGTGTCTTTTTCCCCTGTGCCTTTTTCCCTTGTGCCTTTTTCCCTTGTGCCTTTTTCCCTTGTGTCTTTTTCCCCTGTCCCTTTTTCCCCGTGTCTTTTTCCCCTGTGTCTTTTTCCCTTGTGTCTTTTTCCCCTGTGTCTTTTTCCCCTGTGCCTTTTTCCCTTGTGCCTTTTTCCCTTGTGTCTTTTTCCCTTGTGTCTTTTTCCCTTGTGTCTTTTTCCCCTGTGTCTTTTTCCCTTGTGTCTTTTTCCCTTGTGCCTTTTTCCCCTGTGTCTTTTTCCCCTGTGTCTTTTTCCCCTGTGCCTTTTTCCCTGCGTCTTTTTCCCTTGTGTCTTTTTCCCCTGTGCCTTTTTCCCTTGTGTCTTTTTCCCTTGTGCCTTTTTCCCTTGTGTCTTTTTCCCCTGTGTCTTTTTCCCCTGTGTCTTTTTCCCCTGTGTCTTTTTCCCTTGTGCCTTTTTCCCGTGTCTTTTTCCCTTGTGTCTTTTTCCCCTGTGTCTTTTTCCCCTGTGTCTTTTTCCCTTGTGTCGTTTTCCCCTGTGTCTTTTTCCCCTGTGTCTTTTTCCCCTGTGCCTTTTTCCCCTGTGTCTTTTTCCCCTGTGTCTTTTTCCCTTGTGTCTTTTTCCCTTGTGTCTTTTTCCCTTGTGTCTTTTCCCCCTGTGTCTTTTTCCCTTGTGTCTTTTTCCCCTGTGTCTTTTTCCCTTGTGTCTTTTTCCCTTGTGTCTTTTCCCCCTGTGTCTTTTTCCCTTGTGTCTTTTTCCCTTGTGTCTTTTTCCCTTGTGCCTTTTTCCCCTGTGTCTTTTTCCCTTGTGTCTTTTTCCCCTGTGTCTTTTTCCCTTGTGCCTTTTTCCCCTGTGTCTTTTCCCTTGAATCTTTTTCCCTTGTGTCTTTTTACCCTGTGTCTTTTTCCCTTGTGCCTTTTTCCATTGTGCCTTTTTCCCTTGTGTCTTTTTCCCCTGTGTCTTTTTCCCTTGTGTCTTTTTCCCTTGTGTCTTTTTCCCCTGTGTCTTTTTCCCCTGTGCCTTTTTCCCCTGTGTCTTTTTCCCTGATGCCTTTTTCCCTTGTGTCTTTTTCCCCTGTGTCTTTTTCCCCTGTGTCTTTTTCCCTTGTGTCTTTTTCCCTTGTGTCTTTTTCCCCTGTGCCTTTTTTCCCCTGTGTCTTTTTCCCCTGTGTCTTTTTCCCCTGTGCCTTTTTCCCTTGTGTCTTTTTTCCCCTGTGTCTTTTTCCCCTGTGCCTTTTTCCCTTGTGTCTTTTTCCCTTGTGCCTTTTTCCCCTGTGTCTCTTTTCCCTGTGTCTTTTTCCCCTGTGTCTTTTTCCCCTGTGTCTTCTTCCGCTGTGTCTTTTTCCCCTGTGCCTTTTTCCCCTGTGTCTTTTTCCCTGATGCCTTTTTCCCTTGTGTCTTTTTCCCCTGTGTCTTTTTCCCCTGTGTCTTTTTCCCCTGTGTCTTTTTTCCCCTGTGTCTTTTTTCCCCTGTGTCTTTTTCCCCTGTGTCTTTTTCCCCTGTGTCTTTTTTCCTTGTGTGTTTTTCCCCTGTGTCTTTTTCCCCTGTGTCTTTTTTCCCCTGTCTTTTTCCCCTGTGTCTTTTTCCCCTGTGCCTTTTTCCCTTGTGTCTTTTTCCCTTGTGCCTTTTTCCCTTGTGTCTTTTTCCCTTGTGTCTTTTTCCCCTATGTCTTTTTCCCTTGTGTCTTTTTCCCCTGTGCCTTTTTCCCCTGTGTCTTTTTCCCTGATGCCTTTTTCCCTTGTGTCTTTTTCCCCTGTGTCTTTTTCCCCTGTGTCTTTTTCCCCTGTGTCTTTTTTCCCCTGTGTCTTTTTCCCCTGTGTCTTTTTCCCCTGTGTCTTTTTCCGCTGTGTCTTTTTCCCCTGTGCCTTTTTCCCCTGTGTCTTTTTCCCTGATGCCTTTTTCCCTTGTGTCTTTTTCCCCTGTGTCTTTTTCCCCTGTGTCTTTTTCCGCTGTGTCTTTTTCCCCTGTGCCTTTTTCCCCTGTGTCTTTTTCCCTGATGCCTTTTTCCCTTGTGTCTTTTTCCCCTGTGTCTTTTTCCCCTGTGTCTTTTTCCCCTGTGTCTTTTTCCCCTGTGTCTTTTTTCCCCTGTGTCTTTTTCCCCTGTGTCTTTTTCCCCTGTGTCTTTTTTCCTTGTGTGTTTTTCCCCTGTGTCTTTTTCCCCTGTGTCTTTTTTCCCCTGTCTTTTTCCCCTGTGTCTTTTTCCCCTGTGCCTTTTTCCCTTGTGTCTTTTTCCCTTGTGCCTTTTTCCCTTGTGTCTTTTTCCCTTGTGTCTTTTTCCCCTATGTCTTTTTCCGCTGTGTCTTTTTCCGCTGTGTCTTTTTCCCCTGTGCCTTTTTCCCCTGTGTCTTTTTCCGCTGTGTCTTTTTCCCCTGTGCCTTTTTCCCCTGTGTCTTTTTCCCTGATGCCTTTTTCCCTTGTGTCTTTTTCCCCTGTGTCTTTTTCCCCTGTGTCTTTTTCCCTTGTGCATTTTTCCCCTGTGCCTTTTTCCCCTGTGCCTTTTTCCCCTGTGTCTTTTTCCCTTGTGTCTTTTTCCCTTGTGTCTTTTTCCCCTGTGTCTTTTTCCCCTGTTTCTTTTTCCCCTGTGTCTTTTTCCCTTGTGTCTTTTTTCCCTTGTGTCTTTTTCCCTTGTGTCTTTTTCTCCTGTGTCTTTTTCCCTTGTGCCTTTTTCCCCTGTGTCTTTTTCCCTTGTGTCTTTTTCCCTTGTGTCTTTTTCCCCTGTGTCTTTTTTCCTTGTGCCTTTTTCCCCTGTGTCTTTTTCCCCTGTGTCTTTTTCCCCTGTGTCTTTTTCCCTTGTGTCTTTTTCCATTGTGCCTTTTTCCCTTGTGTCTTTTTCCCCTGTGCCTTTTTCCCCTGTGCCTTTTTCCCTTGTGTGTTTTTCCCCTGTGTCTTTTTCCCCTGTGCCTTTTTCCCCTTTGCCTATTTCCCTTGTGTCTTTTTCTCCTGTGTCTTTTACCCCTGTGTCTTTTTCCCCTGTGCCTTTTTCCGCTGTGCCTTTTTCCCCTGTGCCTTTTTCCCCTGTGTCTTTTTCCCCTGTGTCTTTTTCCCTGATGCCTTTTTCCCTTGTGTCTTTTTCCCCTGTCTTTTTCCCTTGTGTCTTTTTCCCTTGTGTCTTTTTCCGCTGTGTCTTTTTCCCCTGTGTCTGTTTTCCCCTATGTCTTTTTCCCCTGTGTCTTTTTCCCCTGTGTCTTTTTCCCCTGTGCCTTTTTCCCCTGTGCCTTTTTCCCCTGTGTCTTTTTCCCCTGTGTCTTTTTCCCCTGTGTCTTTTTCCGCTGTGTCTTTTTCCCCTGTGTCTTTTTCCCTGATGCCTTTTTCCCTTGTGTCTTTTTCCCCTGTGTCTTTTTCCCCTGTGTCTTTTTCCCTGATGCCTTTTTCCCTTGTGTCTTTTTCCCCTGTGTCTTTTTCCCCTGTGTCTTTTTCCCTTGTGTCTTTTTCCCTTGTGTCTTTTTCCCCTGTGCCTTTTTTCCCCTGTGTCTTTTTCCCCTGTGCCTTTTTCCCTTGTGTCTTTTTTCCCCTGTGTCTTTTTCCCCTGTGCCTTTTTTCCCTTGTGTCTTTTTCCCTTGTGTCTTTTTCCCTTGTGCCTTTTTCCCCTGTGTCTTTTTTCCCTGTGTCTTTTTCCCCTGTGTCTTTTTCCCCTGTGTCTTTTTCCGCTGTGTCTTTTTCCCCTGTGCCTTTTTCCCCTGTGTCTTTTTCCCTGATGCCTTTTTCCCTTGTGTCTTTTTCCCCTGTCTCTTTTTCCCCTGTCTCTTTTTCCCCTGTGTCTTTTTCCCCTGTGTCTTTTTCCGCTGTGTCTTTTTCCGCTGTGTCTTTTTCCGCTGTGTCTTTTTCCCCTGTGCCTTTTTCCCCTGTGTCTTTTTCCCTGATGCCTTTTTCCCTTGTGTCTTTTTCCCCTGTGTCTTTTTTCCCCTGTGTCTTTTTCCCCTGTGCCTTTTTCCCTTGTGTCTTTTTTCCCTTGTGTCTTTTTTCCCCTGTGTCTTTTTCCCCTGTGCCTTTTTCCCTTGTGTCTTTTTCCCTTGTGCCTTTTTCCCCTGTGTCTTTTTTCCATGTGTCTTTTTCCCTTGTGTCTTTTTCCCTTGTGTCTTTTTCCCTTGTGTCTTTTTTCCCTTGTGTCTTTTTCCCTTGTGTCTTTTTCCCCTGTGCCTCTTTCCCTTGTGTCTTTTTTCCCTTGTGTCTTTTTTCCCTTGTGTCTTTTTTCCCTTGTGTCTTTTTCCCTTGTGTCTTTTTCCCCTGTGCCTCTTTCCCTTGTGTCTTTTTTCCCTTGTGTCTTTTTTCCCTTGTGTCTTTTTCCCTTGTGCCTTTTTCCCTTGTGTCTTTTTTCCCATGTATCTTTTTTCCCCTGTGTCTTTTTCCCCTGTGTCTTTTTCCCCTGTGTCTTTTTCCCTTGTGTCTTTTTCCCTTGTGTCTTTTTCCCTTGTGTCTTTTTTCCCTTTTGTCTTTTTTCCCCTGTGTCTTTTTCCCTTGTGTCTTTTTCCCCTGTGCCTTTTTCCCTTGTGTCTATTTTCCCCTGTGTCTTTTTCCCTTGTGTCTTTACCCTTGTGTCTTTTTCCCCTGTGCCTTTTCCCCCTGTGTCTTTTATCCCTTGTGTCTTTTTCCCTTGTGTCTTTACCCTTGTGTCTTTTTCCCCTGTGCCTTTTACCCCTGTGTCTTTTATCCCTTGTGTCCTTTTCCCTTGTGTCTTTTTCCCCTGTGCCTTTTTCCCCTGTGCCTTTTTCCCCTGTGCCTTTTTCCCTTGTGTCTTTTTCCCCTGTGTCTTTTTCCCCGTGTCTTTTTCCCTTGTGTCTTTTTCCCCTGTGTCTTTTTCCCTTGTGCCTTTTTCCCTTGTGCCTTTTTCCCTTGTGTCTTTTTCTCCTGTGTCTTTTTCCCTTGTGCCTTTTTCCCCTGTGTCTTTTTCCCTTGTGTCTTTTTCCCTTGTGTCTTTTTCCCCTGTGTCTTTTTCCCCGTGTCTTTTTCCCTTGTGTCTTTTTCCCCTGTGTCTTTTTCCCTTGTGCCTTTTTCCCTTGTGCCTTTTTCCCTTGTGTCTTTTTCTCCTGTGTCTTTTTCCCTTGTGCCTTTTTCCCCTGTGTCTTTTTCCCTTGTGACTTTTCCCCTGTGTCTTTTTCCCCTGTGCCTTTTTCCCCTGTGCCTTTTTCCCTTGTGTCTTTTTCCCCTGTGTCTTTTTCCCCTGTGTCTTTTTCCCCTGTGTCTTTTTCCCCTGTGTCTTTTTCCCTTGTGCATTTTTCCCCTGTGCCTTTTTCCCCTGTGCCTTTTTCCCCTGTGTCTTTTTCCCTTGTGTCTTTTTCCCTTGTGTCTTTTTCCCCTGTGTCTTTTTCCCCTGTGTCTTTTTCCCCTGTGTCTTTTTCCCTTGTGTCTTTTTTCCCTTGTGTCTTTTTTCCCTTGTGCCTTTTTTCCCCTGTGTCTTTTTCCCTTGTGTCTTTTTCCCCTGTGCCTTTTTCCCTTGTGTCTATTTTCCCCTGTGTCTTTTTCCCTTGTGTCTTTTTCCCTTGTGTCTTTCTCCCCTGTGCCTTTTACCCCTGTGTCTTTTTTCCCTTGTGTCTTTTTTCCCTTGTGTCCTTTTCCCTTGTGTCTTTTTCCCCTGTGCCTTTTTCCCCTGTGCCTGTTTCCCCTGTGCCTTTTTCCCCTGTGCCTTTTTCCCCTGTGCCTTTTTCTCTTGAGTCTTTTTCCCTTCTGTCTTTTTCCCCTGTGTCTTTTTCCCCTGTGCCTTTTTCCCTTGTGTCTTTTTCCCCTGTGTCTTTTTCCCCTGTGCCTTTTTCCCCTGTGCCTTTTTCCCCTGTGCCTTTTTCCCTTGTGCCTTTTTCCCTTGTGTCTTTTTCCCCTGTGCCTGTTTCCCCTGTGCCTTTTTCCCCTGTGCCTTTTTCCCCTGTGCCTTTTT
Organism: Heterodontus francisci; assembly: GCF_036365525.1. Classification (NCBI taxonomy): domain Eukaryota; kingdom Metazoa; phylum Chordata; class Chondrichthyes; order Heterodontiformes; family Heterodontidae; genus Heterodontus; species Heterodontus francisci. The sequence continues at coordinate 33,320,685 of NC_090398.1, forward strand.
CCCCTGTGCCTTTTTCCCCTGTGCCTTTTTCTCTTGAGTCTTTTTCCCTTCTGTCTTTTTCCCCTGTGTCTTTTTCCCCTGTGCCTTTTTCCCTTGTGTCTTTTTCCCCTGTGTCTTTTTCCCCTGTGCCTTTTTCCCCTGTGCCTTTTTCCCCTGTGCCTTTTTCCCTTGTGCCTTTTTCCCTTGTGTCTTTTTCCCCTGTGTCTTTTTCCCCTGTGTCTTTTTCCCTTGTGTCTTTTTCCATTGTGCCTTTTTCCCTTGTGTCTTTTTCCCCTTGCCTTTTTCCCCTGTGCCTTTTTCCCTTGTGTCTTTTTCCCTTGTGTCTTTTTCCCTTGTGTCTTTTTCCCCTGTGCCTTTTTCCCCTGTGTCTTTTTCCCCTGTGCCTTTTTCCCCTGTGCCTTTTTCCCCTGTGCCTTTTTCCCCTGTGCCTTTTTCCCCTGTGCCTTTTTCCCTTGTGTCTTTTTCCCTTGTGTCTTTTTCCCCTGTGCCTTTTTCCCCTGTGCCATTTTCCCTTGTGCCATTTTCCCTTGTGTCTTTTTCCCTTGTGTCTTTTTCCCCTGTGCCTTTTTCCCCTGTGCCTTTTTCCCCTGTGCCTTTTTCCCCTGTGCCTTTTTCCCCTGTGTCTTTTTCCCCTATGTCTTTTTCCCCTGTCCCTTTTTCCCTTGTGTCTTTTGCCCCTGTGTCTTTTTCCCTTCTGTCTTTTTCCCCTGTGTCTTTTTCCCCTGTGCCTTTTTCCCTTTTGTCTTTTTCCCCTGTGTCTTTTTCCCCTGTGCCTTTTTCCCCTGTGCCTTTTTCCCCTGTGTCTTTTTCCCCTGTGTCATTTTCCCCTGTGCCTTTTCCCCCTGTGCCTTTTTCCCCTGTGCCTTTTTCCCTGATGCCTTTTTCCCTTGTGTCTTTTTCCCCTGTGTCTTTTTCCCTTGTGTCTTTTTCCCCGTGTCTTTTTTCCCCTGTGTCTTTTTTCCCCTGTGTCTTTTTCCCCTGTGTCTTTTTCCCTTGTGTCTTTTTCCCCTGTGCCTTTTTCCCCTGTGCCATTTTCCCTTGTGCCATTTTCCCTTATGTCTTTTTCCCTTGTGTCTTTTTCCCCTGTGTCTTTTTCCCCTGTGCCTTTTTCCCCTGTGCCTTTTTCCCCTGTGTCTTTTTCCCCTATGTCTTTTTCCCCTGTCCCTTTTTCTCTTGTGTCTTTTTCCCCTGTGTCTTTTTCCCTTCTGTCTTTTTCCCCTGTGTCTTTTTCCCCTGTGCCTTTTTCCCTTTTGTCTTTTTCCCCTGTGTCTTTTTCCCCTGTGCCTTTTTCCCCTGTGCCTTTTTCCCCTGTGTCTTTTTCCCCTGTGTCTTTTTCCCCTGTGCCTTTTCCCCCTGTGCCTTTTTCCCCTGTGCCTTTTTCCCCTGTGCCTTTTTCCCCTGTGTCTTTTTTCCCCTGTGTCTTTTTTCCCCTGTGTCTTTTCCCCCTGTGCCTTTTTCCCTGATGCCTTTTTCCCTTGTGTCTTTTTCCCCTGTGTCTTTTTCCCTTGTGTCTTTTTCCCCGTGTCTTTTTTCCCCTGTGTCTTTTTTCCCCTGTGTCTTTTTCCCCTGTGTATTTTTCCCTTGTGTCTTTTTCCCCTGTGTCTTTTTCCCCTGTGTCTTTTTTCCCCTGTCTTTTTCCCCTGTGTCTTTTTCCCCTGTGCCTTTTTCCCTTGTGTCTTTTTCCCTTGTGCCTTTTTCCCTTGTGTCTTTTTCCCCTATGTCTTTTTCCCCTGTGTCTTTTTCCCCTGTGCCTTTTCCCCCTGTGCCTTTTTCCCCTGTGTCTTTTTCCCCTGTGTCTTTTTCCCCTGTGTCTTTTTTCCCCTGTGTCTTTTTCCCCTGTGCCTTTTTCCCTGATGCCTTTTTCCCTTGTGTCTTTTTCCCCTGTGTCTTTTTCCCTTGTGTCTTTTTCCCCGTGTCTTTTTTCCCCTGTGTCTTTTTTCCCCTGTGTCTTTTTCCCCTGTGTCTTTTTCCCTTGTGTCTTTTTCCTCTGTGTCTTTTTCCCCTGTGTCTTTTTTCCCCTGTCTTTTTCCCCTGTGTCTTTTTCCCCTGTGCCTTTTTCCCTTGTGTCTTTTTCCCTTGTGCCTTTTTCCCTTGTGTCTTTTTCCCCTATGTCTTTTTCCCTTGTGTCTTTTTCCCCTGTGTCTTTTTCCCTTGTGCCTTTTTCCCTTGTGCCTTTTTCCCTTGTGTCTTTTTCTCCTGTGTCTTTTTCCCTTGTGCCTTTTTCCCCTGTGTCTTTTTCCCTTGTGTCTTTTTCCCTTGTGTCTTTTTCCCCTGTGTCTTTTTTCCTTGTGTCTTTTTTCCCTGTGTCTTTTTCCCCTGTGTCTTTTTCCCCTGTGCCTTTTTCCCCTGTGCCTTTTTCCCTTGTGTCTTTTTCCCTTGTGTCTTTTTCCCCTGTGTCTTTTTCCCCTGTCTCTTTTTCCCTTGTGCATTTTTCCCCTTTGCCTTTTTCCCCTGTGTCTTTTTCCCTTGTGTCTTTTTCCCCTGTGTCTTTTTCCCCTGTGTCTTTTTCCCTTGTGTCTTTTTCCCTTGTGTCTTTTTTCCCTTGTGTCTTTTTTCCCTTGTGTCTTTTTTCCCCTGTGTCTTTTTCCCTTGTGTCTTTTTCCCCTGTGCCTTTTTCCCTTGTGTCTATTTTCCCCTGTGTCTTTTTCCCTTGTGTCTTTTTCCCTTGTGTCTTTCTCCCCTGTGCCTTTTACCCCTGTGTCTTTTTTCCCTTGTGTCTTTTTTCCCTTGTGTCCTTTTCCCTTGTGTCTTTTTCCCCTGTGCCTTTTTCCCCTGTGCCTTTTTCCCCTGTGCCTTTTTCCCCTGTGCCTTTTTCTCTTGTGTCTTTTTCCCTTCTGTCTTTTTCCCCTGTGTCTTTTTCCCCTGTGCCTTTTTCCCTTGTGTCTTTTTCCCCTGTGTCTTTTTCCCCTGTGCCTTTTTCCCCTGTGCCTTTTTCCCCTGTGCCTTTTTCCCCTGTGCCTTTTTCCCTTGTGCCTTTTTCCCTTGTGTCTTTTTCCCTTGTGTCTTTTTTCCCTTGTGTCTTTTTCCCTTGTGTCTTTTTCCCTTGTGTCTTTTTCCCTTGTGCCTTTTTCCCTTGTGTCTTTTTTCCCATGTATCTTTTTTCCCCTGTGTCTTTTTCCCCTGTGTCTTTTTCCCCTGTGTCTTTTTCCCTTGTGTCTTTTTCCCTTGTGTCTTTTTCCCTTGTGTCTTTTTTCCCTTTTGTCTTTTTTCCCCTGTGTCTTTTTCCCTTGTGTCTTTTTCCCCTGTGCCTTTTTCCCTTGTGTCTATTTTCCCCTGTGTCTTTTTCCCTTGTGTCTTTACCCTTGTGTCTTTTTCCCCTGTGCCTTTTACCCCTGTGTCTTTTATCCCTTGTGTCCTTTTCCCTTGTGTCTTTTTCCCCTGTGCCTTTTTCCCCTGTGCCTTTTTCTCTTGTGTCTTTTTCCCTTGTGTCTTTTTCCCTTGTGCCTTTTTCCCCTGTGCCTTTTTCCCCTGTGCCTTTTTCCCCTGTGCCTTTTTCCCCTGTGTCTTTTTCCCTTGTGTCTTTTCCCCCTGTGCCTTTTTCCCCTGTGCCTTTTTCCCCTGTGCCTTTTTCCCCTGTGCCTTTTTCCCCTGTGCCTTTTTCCCCTGTGCCTTTTTCCCCTGTGTCTTTTCCCCCTGTGCCTTTTTCCCCTGTGCCTTTTTCCCCTGTGCCATTTTCCCCTGTGCCATTTTCCCTTGTGCCATTTTCCCTTGTGTCTTTTTCCCTTGTGTCTTTTTCCCCTGTGCCTTTTTCCCCTGTGCCTTTTTCCCCTGTTTCTTTTTCCCCTGTGTCTTTTTCCCCTATGTCTTTTTCCCCTGTCCCTTTTTCCCTTGTGTCTTTTTCCCCTGTGTCTTTTTCCCTTCTGTCTTTTTCCCCTGTGTCTTTTTCCCCTGTGCCTTTTTCCCTTGTGTCTTTTTCCCGTGTCTTTTTCCCGTGTCTTTTTCCCATGTGCCTTTTTCCCCTGTGCCTTTTTCCCCTGTGTCTTTTTCCCCCTGTACCTTTTTCCCCTGTGCCTTTTTCCCTTGTGTCTTTTTCCCCTGTGTCTTTTTCCCCTGTGTCTTTTTCCCCTGTGCCTTTTTCCCTGATGCCTTTTTCCCTTGTGTCTTTTTCCCCTGTGCCTTTTTCCCCTGTGCCTTTTTCCCCTGTGTCTTTTTCCCCTGTGTCTTTTTCCCTTGTGTCTTTTTCCCCTGTGCCTTTTTCCCCTGTGCCATTTTCCCTTGTGTCTTTTTCCCTTGTGTCTTTTTCCCTTGTGTCTTTTTCCCCTGTGCGTTTTTCCCCTGTGCCTTTTTCCCCTGTGTCTTTTTCCCCTGTGCCTTTTTCCCCTGTGCCTTTTTCCCCTGTGTCTTTTTCCCCTGAGTCTTTTTCCCCTGAGTCTTTTTCCCCTGTGTCTTTTTCCCCTGTGTCTTTTTCCCCTGTGCCTTTTTCCCTGATGCCTTTTTCCCTTGTGTCTTTTTCCCCTGTGTCTTTTTCCCCTGTGTCTTTTTCCCCTGTGTCTTTTTTCCCCTGTGTCTTTTTCCCCTGTGTCTTTTTCCCTTGTGTCTTTTTCCCTGATGCCTTTTTCCCTTGTGTCTTTTTTCCCCTGTCTTTTTCCCCTGTGTCTTTTTCCCCTGTGTCTTTTTCCCCTGTGTCTTTTTCCCTTGTGTCTTTTTCCCCTGTGTCTTTTTCCCTTGTGTCTTTTTCCCCTGTGTCTTTTTCCCTTGTGTCTTTTTCCCTTGTGCCTTTTTCCCTTGTTTCTTTTTCCCCTGTGTCTTTTTCCCTTGTGCCTTTTTCCCTTGTGTCTTTTTCCCCTGTGTCTTTTTCCCTTGTGCCTTTTTCCCCTGTGTCTTTTTCCCCTGTGCCTTTTTCCCTTGTGTCTTTTTTCCCTGTGCCTTTTTCCCCTGTGTCTTTTTACCCCCTGTGTCTTTTTACCCTTGTGTCTTTATTCCCTTGTGTCTTTATTCCCTTGTGTCTTTTTCCCCTGTGCCTTTTTCCCCTGTGCCTTTTTCCCTTGTGTCTTTTTCCCCTGTGCCTTTTTCCCCTGTGCCTTTTTCCCCTGTGCCTTTTTCCCCTGTGTCTTTTTCCCCTGTGCCTTTTTCCCTTGTGCCTATTTCCCCTGTGTCTTTTTCCCCTGTGTCTTTTTCCCCTGTGTCTTTTTCCCTGATGCCTTTTTCCCTTGTGTCTTTTTCCCCTGTGTCTTTTTCCCTTGTGTCTTTTTCCCTGTGTCTTTTTCCCTGTGTCTTTTTCCCTTGTGCCTTTTTCCCTTGTGTCTTTTTCCCTGATGCCTTTTTCCCTTTTGTCTTTTTCCCCTGTGTCTTTTTCCCTTGTGTCTTTTTCCCTTGTGTCTTTTTCCCCTGTGTCTTTTTTCCCCTGTGTCTTTTTCCCCTGTGTCTTTTTCCCCTGTGTCTTTTTCCCTTGTGTCTTTTTCCCTTGTGCCTTTTTCCCTTGTGTCTTTTTCCCCTATGTCTTTTTCCTTTGTGTCTTTTTCCCCTGTGTCTTTTTCCCTTGTGTCTTTTTCCCTTGTGCCTTTTTCCCTTGTGTCTTTTTCCCCTGTGTCTTTTTCCCTTGTGCCTTTTTCCCTTGTGTCTTTTTCCCCTGTGTCTTTTTCCCTTGTGTCTTTTTCCCCTGTGTCTTTTTACCTTTGTGTATTTTTCCCCTTGTCTCTTTTTACCCCCTGTGTCTTTTTTCCCATTGTGTCCTTTTTCCGCATGTGTCTTTGTTCCCTCGTCTCTTTCTCCCTTGTCTCTTTTTTGCCTTGTGTCTTTTTGCCCTTGTCTCTTTTTACCCCCTGTGACTTGTTACCCCCTGTGACCTTTTACCCCCTGTGACTTTTTCCCCCCTGTTTCTTTTTACCCTTGTGTCTTTTTCCCCTTGTCAATTTTTACCCCCTGTGTCTTTTTACCCCCTGTGTCTTTTTACCCCTTGTGTCTTTATTCCCTTGTGTCTTTTTCCCCTTGTGTCTTTTTACCCCCTGTGTCTTTTTACCCTTGTGTCTTTATTCCCTTGTGTCTTTATTCCCTTGTGTCTTTTTCCCCTTGTGTCTTTTTCCCCTTGTGTCTTTTTACCCTCTGTGTCTTTTTTCCCTTGTGTCTTTTTACCCTTGTGCATTTTTCCCCTTGTCTCATTTTACCCCCTGTGTCTTTTTACCCCCTGTATTTTTTTACCCTTGTGTCTTTTTACACTTGTGTACTTTTCCCCTTGTGTCTTTTTCCCCTTGTGTCTTTTTACCCCCTGTGTCTTTTTACCCTTGTGTCTTTATTCCCTTGTGTCTTTTTCCCCTTGTGTCTTTTTCCCCCTGTGTCTTTTTCCCCTTGTGTCTTTTTACCCCCTGTGTCTTTTTACCCTTGTGTCTTTATTCCCTTGTGTATTTTTCCCCTTGTCTCTTTTTACCCCCTGTGTCTTTTTACCCCCTGTGTCTTTTTACCCTTGTGTATTTTTACCCCCTGTCTTTTTTTTTGTGTCTTTTTTCCCTTGTGTCTTTTTTCCCCTGTGTCTTTTTTCCCCTGTGTCTTTTTCCCCCTGTGTCTTTTCCCCCTTGTGTCTTATTTCCCCTTGTGTCTTATTTCCGTCGTCTCTTTCTCCCTTGTCTCTTTTTTCCCTTGTCTCTTTTTTCCCTTGTGTCTTTTTTCCCCTGTGTCTTTTTCCCCCTGTGTCTTTTTTCCCCCTGTGTCTTTTTACCCTTGTGTCTTTTTCCCCTTGTGTCTTATTTCCCTCGTCTCTTTCTCCCTTGTCTCTTTTTTCCCTTGTCTCTTTTTACCCTTGTCTCTTTTTACCCCCTGTTTCTTTTTACCCTTATGTCTTTTTACCCTTATGTCTTTTTACCCTTATGTCTTTTTACCCTTGTCTCTTGTTACCCCTGTGTCTTTTTACCCCATGTGTCTTTTTACCCCATGTGTCTTTTTTCCCTTGTGTCTTTCTTCCCCTGTGTCTTTTTTATTTGTGTCTTTTTTCCCTAGTCTCTTTTTACCCTTGTGTCTTTTTACCCTTGTGTCTTTTTCGCTTGTCTCTTTTTACCCTTGTGTCTTTTTACCCTTGTGTCTTTTTTCGCTTGTCTCTTTTTACCCTTGTGTCTTTTTACCCTTGTCTCTTGTTACCCCTGTGTCTTTTTACCCCATGTGTCTTTTTACCCCATGTGTCTTTTTACCCCATGTGTCTTTTTTCCCTTGTGTCTTTCTTCCCTTGTGTCTTTTTTCCCTTGTGTCTTTTTCCCCATTGTGTTCTTTTCCCCCTTGTGTCTTTGTTTCCTCGTCTCTTTCTCCCTTGTCTCTTTTTTGCCTTGTCTCTTTTTTGCCTTGTCTCTTTTTTGCCTTGTGTTTTTTTTGCCTTGTCTCTTTTTACCCCCTGTGACTTTTTGCCCCCTGTGACTTTTTACCCCTTGTATCTTTTTACCCTTGTGTCTTTTTACCCTTGTGTCGTTTTACCCTTGTGTCTTTTTACCCTTGTGTCTTTTTCCCCTTGTTTCTTTTTACCCCCTGTGTCATTTTACCCTTGTGTCTTTTTTCCCTTGTGTATTTTTCCCCTTGTCTCTTTTTACCCCCTGTGTCATTTTACCCCCGGTGTCTTTTTACCCTTGTGTATTTTTACCCCCTGTCTCTTTTTACCCCTGTCTCTTTTTACCCCTGTCTCTTTTTACCCTTGTGTCTTTTTTCCCTTGTGTCTTTTTTCCCTTGTGTCTTTTTTCCCCCAGTGTCTTTTTTCCCCCTGTGTCTTTTTACCCCTTGTATCTTGTTCCCCTTGTGTATTTATCCCCTTGTCTCTTTTTACCCCCTGTGTATTTTTACCCCATGTGTCTTTTTACCTTTGTGTATTTTTCCCCTTGTCTCTTTTTACCCCCTGTGTCTTTTTTCCCATTGTGTCCTTTTCCCCCATGTGTCTTTGTTCCCTCGTCTCTTTCTCCCTTGTCTCTTTTTTGCCTTGTCTCTTTTTTGCCTTGTGTCTTTTTTGCCTTGTCTCTTTTTACCCCCTGTGTCTTTTTACCCCCTGTGTCTTTTTACCCCCTGTGTCTTTTTTCCCTTGTGTCTTTTTACCCCCTGTGTCTTTTTTCCCCTGTGTCTTTTTTCCCTTGTGTCTTTTTTCCCTTGTGTCCTTTTTCCCTTGTGTCTTTTTTTCCCTTGTGTCTTTTTACCCTTGTGTCTTTTTCCCCTTGTCTCTTTTTACCCCCTGTGTCATTTTACCCTTGTGTCTTTTTTCCCTTGTGTATTTTTCCCCTTGTCTCTTTTTACCCCCTGTGTCATTTTACCCCCGGTGTCTTTTTACCCTTGTGTATTTTTACCCCCTGTCTCTTTTTACCCCTGTCTCTTTTTACCCCTGTCTCTTTTTACCCCTGTCTCTTTTTACCCTTGTGTCTTTTTTCCCTTGTGTCTTTTTCCCCTAGTGTCTTTTTTCCCCCAGTGTCTTTTTTCCCCCTGTGTCTTTTTACCCCTTGTATCTTGTTCCCCTTGTGTATTTATCCCCTTGTCTCTTTTTACCCCCTGTGTATTTTTACCCCATGTGTCTTTTTACCTTTGTGTATTTTTCCCCTTGTCTCTTTTTACCCCCTGTGTCTTTTTTCCCATTGTGTCCTTTTCCCCCATGTGTCTTTGTTTCCTCGTCTCTTTCTCCCTTGTCTCTTTTTTGCCTTGTCTCTTTTTTGCCTTGTGTCTTTTTTGCCTTGTCTCTTTTTACCCCCTGTGTCTTTTTACCCCCTGTGTCTTTTTACCCCCTGTGTCTTTTTTCCCTTGTGTCTTTTTACCCCCTGTGTCTTTTTTCCCCTGTGTCTTTTTTCCCTTGTGTCCTTTTTCCCTTGTTTCCTTTTTCCCTTGTGTCCTTTTTCCCTTGTGTCTTTTTTTCCCTTGTGTCTTTTTACCCCCTGTGTCTTTTTTCCCCTGTGTCTTTTTTCCCCTGTGTCTTTTTTCCCTTGTGTCTTTTTTCCCATTGTGTCCTTTTCCCCCTTGTGTCTTTGTTTCCTAGTCTCTTTCTCCCTTGTGTCTTTTTACCCTTGTGTCTTTTTACCCTTGTCTCTTTTTACCCCCTGTATCTTTTTACCCCTGTATCTTTTTACCCTTGTGTCTTTTTACCCTTGTGTCTTTTTACCCCTGTGTCTTTTTACCCCATGTGTCTTTTTTCCCTTGTGTCTTTTTTCCCTTGTGTCTTTCTTCCCTTGTGTCTTTTTTCCCATTGTGTCCTTTTTCCCCATTGTGTCCTTTTTCCCCTTGTCTCTTTGTTTCCTCGTCTCTTTCTCCCTTGTCTCTTTTTTGCCTTGTGTCTTTTTTGCCTTGTGTCTTTTTACCCTTGTCTCTTTTTACCCCATGTGTCTTTTTACCCCATGTGTCTTTTTTCCCTTGTGTCTTTCTTCCCTTGTGTCTTTTTTCCCATTGTCTCCTTTTTCCCCTTGTGTCTTTGTTTCCTAGTCTCTTTCTCCCTTGTCTCTTTTTACCCTTGTCTCTTTTTACCCCCTGTGTCTTTTTACCCTTGTGTATTTTTCCCCTTGTCTCATTTTACCCCCTGTGTCTTTTTACCCTTGTGTCTTTTTCCCCTTGTCTCTTGTTACCCCTGTGTCTTTTTACCCCATGTGTCTTTTTACCCCATGTGTCTTTTTTCCCATTGTGTCCTTTTTCCCATTGTGTCCTTTTTCCCCTTGTGTCTTTGTTTCCTAGTCTCTTTCTCCCTTGTCTCTTTTTTGCCTTGTGTCTTTTTTGCCTTGTGTCTTTTTACCCTTGTCTCTTGTTACCCCTGTATCTTTTTACCCTTGTGTCTTTTTACCCCTGTGTCTTTTTTCCCATTGTGTCCTTTTTCCCCATTGTGTCCTTTTTCCCCATTGTGTCCTTTTTCCCCTTGTCTCTTTGTTTCCTCGTCTCTTTCTCCCTTGTCTCTTTTTTGCCTTGTGTCTTTTTACCCTTGTGTCGTTTTACCCTTGTGTCTTTTTACCCTTGTGTCTTTTTCCCCTTGTCTCTTTTTACCCCCTGTGTCATTTTACCCTTGTGTCTTTTTTCCCTTGTCTATTTTTCCCCTTGTCTCTTTTTACCCCCTTGTCATTTTACCCCCGGTGTCTTTTTACCCTTGTGTATTTTTACCCCCTGTCTCTTTTTACCCCTGTCTCTTTTTACCCTTGTGTCTTTTTTCCCTTGTGTCTTTTTTCCCCCAGTGTCTTTTTTCCCCCAGTGTCTTTTTTCCCCCTGTGTCTTTTTACCCCCTGTATCTTGTTCCCCTTGTGTATTTATCCCCTTGTCTCTTTTTACCCCCTGTGTATTTTTACCCCCTGTGTCTTTTTACCTTTGTGTATTTTTCCCCTTGTCTCTTTTTACCCCCTGTGTCTTTTTTCCCATTGTGTCCTTTTCCCCCATGTGTCTTTGTTCCCTCGTCTCTTTCTCCCTTGTCTCTTTTTTGCCTTGTCTCTTTTTTGCCTTGTGTCTTTTTTGCCTTGTCTCTTTTTACCCCCTGTGACTTTTTACCCCCTGTGACTTTTTACCCCCTGTTTCTTTTTACCCTTGTGTCTTTTTCCCCTTGTCACTTTTTACCCCCTGTGTCTTTTTACCTCCTGTGTCTTTTTACCTCCTGTGTCTTTTTACCCTTGTGTCTTTTTAGCCTTGTGCATTTTTCCCCTTGTCTCATTTTACCCCCTGTGTCTTTTTACCCCCTGTGTCTTTTTACCCTTGTGTCTTTTTACCCTTGTGTCTTTTTTCGCTTGTCTCTTTTTACCCTTGTGTCTTTTTACCCTTGTCTCTTGTTACCCCTGTGTCTTTTTACCCCATGTGTCTTTTTACCCCATGTGTCTTTTTACCCCATGTGTCTTTTTTCCCTTGTGTCTTTCTTCCCTTGTGTCTTTTTTCCCTTGTGTCTTTTTCCCCATTGTGTCCTTTTCCCCCTTGTGTCTTTGTTTCCTCGTCTCTTTCTCCCTTGTCTCTTTTTTGCCTTGTCTCTTTTTTGCCTTGTCTCTTTTTTGCCTTGTGTTTTTTTTGCCTTGTCTCTTTTTACCCCCTGTGACTTTTTACCCCCTGTGACTTTTTACCCCTTGTATCTTTTTACCCTTGTGTCTTTTTACCCTTGTGTCGTTTTACCCTTGTGTCTTTTTACCCTTGTGTCTTTTTCCCCTTGTCTCTTTTTACCCCCTGTGTCATTTTACCCCCGGTGTCTTTTTACCCTTGTGTATTTTTACCCCCTGTCTCTTTTTACCCCTGTCTCTTTTTACCCTTGTGTCTTTTTTCCCTTGTGTCTTTTTTCCCTTGTGTCTTTTTTCCCCCAGTGTCTTTTTTCCCCCTGTGTCTTTTTACCCCTTGTATCTTGTTCCCCTTGTGTATTTATCCCCTTGTCTCTTTTTACCCCCTGTGTATTTTTACCCCATGTGTCTTTTTACCTTTGTGTATTTTTCCCCTTGTCTCTTTTTACCCCCTGTGTCTTTTTTCCCATTGTGTCCTTTTCCCCCATGTGTCTTTGTTTCCTCGTCTCTTTCTCCCTTGTCTCTTTTTTGCCTTGTCTCTTTTTTGCCTTGTGTCTTTTTTGCCTTGTCTCTTTTTACCCCCTGTGTCTTTTTACCCCCTGTGTCTTTTTACCCCCTGTGTCTTTTTTCCCTTGTGTCTTTTTACCTCCTGTGTCTTTTTTCCCCTGTGTCTTTTTTCCCTTGTGTCCTTTTTCCCTTGTGTCCTTTTTCCCTTGTGTCTTTTTTTCCCTTGTGTCTTTTTACCCCCTGTGTCTTTTTTCCCCTGTGTCTTTTTTCCCTTGTGTCTTTTTTCCCATTGTGTCCTTTTCCCCCTTGTGTCTTTGTTTCCTAGTCTCTTTCTCCCTTGTGTCTTTTTACCCTTGTGTCTTTTTACCCTTGTCTCTTTTTACCCCCTGTATCTTTTTACCCCTGTATCTTTTTACCCTTGTGTCTTTTTACCCTTGTGTCTTTTTACCCCTGTGTCTTTTTACCCCATGTGTCTTTTTTCCCTTGTGTCTTTTTTCCCTTGTGTCTTTCTTCCCTTGTGTCTTTTTTCCCATTGTGTCCTTTTTCCCCATTGTGTCCTTTTTCCCCTTGTCTCTTTGTTTCCTCGTCTCTTTCTCCCTTGTCTCTTTTTTGCCTTGTGTCTTTTTTGCCTTGTGTCTTTTTACCCTTGTCTCTTTTTACCCCATGTGTCTTTTTACCCCATGTGTCTTTTTTCCCTTGTGTCTTTCTTCCCTTGTGTCTTTTTTCCCATTGTCTCCTTTTTCCCCTTGTGTCTTTGTTTCCTAGTCTCTTTCTCCCTTGTCTCTTTTTACCCTTGTCTCTTTTTCCCCTTGTCTCATTTTACCCCTTGTCTCTTGTTACCCCTGTATCTTTTTACCCTTGTGTCTTTTTACCCCTGTGTCTTTTTTCCCATTGTGTCCTTTTTCCCCATTGTGTCCTTTTTCCCCATTGTGTCCTTTTTCCCCTTGTCTCTTTGTTTCCTCGTCTCTTTCTCCCTTGTCTCTTTTTTGCCTTGTGTCTTTTTACCCTTGTGTCGTTTTACCCTTGTGTCTTTTTACCCTTGTGTCTTTTTCCCCTTGTCTCTTTTTACCCCCTGTGTCATTTTACCCTTGTGTCTTTTTTCCCTTGTCTATTTTTCCCCTTGTCTCTTTTTACCCCCTTGTCATTTTACCCCCGGTGTCTTTTTACCCTTGTGTATTTTTACCCCCTGTCTCTTTTTACCCCTGTCTCTTTTTACCCCTGTCTCTTTTTACCCTTGTGTCTTTTTTCCCTTGTTCTTTTTTCCCCCAGTGTCTTTTTTCCCCCAGTGTCTTTTTTCCCCCTGTGTCTTATTACCCCCTGTATCTTGTTCCCCTTGTGTATTTATCCCCTTGTCTCTTTTTACCCCCTGTGTATTTTTACCCCCTGTGTCTTTTTACCTTTGTGTATTTTTCCCCTTGTCTCTTTTTACCCCCTGTGTCTTTTTTCCCATTGTGTCCTTTTCCCCCATGTGTCTTTGTTCCCTCGTCTCTTTCTCCCTTGTCTCTTTTTTGCCTTGTCTCTTTTTTGCCTTGTGTCTTTTTTGCCTTGTCTCTTTTTACCCCCTGTGACTTTTTACCCCCTGTGACTTTTTACCCCCTGTTTCTTTTTACCCTTGTGTCTTTTTCCACTTGTCACTTTTTACCCCCTGTGTCTTTTTACCTCCTGTGTCTTTTTACCTCCTGTGTCTTTTTACCCTTGTGTCTTTTTAGCCTTGTGCATTTTTCCCCTTGTCTCATTTTACGCCCTGTGTCTTTTTACCCCCTGTGTCTTTTTACCCTTGTGTCTTTTTTCCCTTGTGTACTTTTCCCCTTGTGTCTTTTTCCCCTTGCGTCTTTTTACCCCCTGTGTCTTTTTACCCTTGTGTATTTATACCCCCTGTGTCTTTTTTTTTTAGTGTCTTTTTTCCCTTGTGTCTTTTTTTCCCTTGTGTCTTTGTTCTCTAGTCTCTGTCTCCCCTGTCTCTTTTTTCCCTTTGTGCCTTTTTACCCTTGTCTCTTTTTGCCCTTGTGTCTTTTTTCACCGTGTATCTTTTTTACCCCTGTCTCTTTTTACCCTTGTGTCTTTTTCCCCTTGTGTCTTATTTCCCTCGTCTCTTTCTCCCTTGTCTCTTTCTCCCTTGTCTCTTTTTACCCTTGTCTCTTTTTACCCCCTGTGTCTTTTTACCCTTGTGTATTTTTCCCCTTGTCTCATTTTACCCCCTGTGTCTTTTTACCCCCTGTCTTTTTACCCTTGTGTCTTTTTTCCCTTGTGTCTTTTTCCCCTTGTGTCTTATTTCCCTCGTCTCTTTCTCCCTTGTCTCTTTTTTCCCTTGCCTCTTTTTACCCTTGTCTCATTTTACCCCCTGTGTCTTTTTACCCCCTGTCTTTTTACCCCCTGTCTTTTTACCCCCTGTCTTTTTACCCCCTGTCTTTTTACCCCCTGTCTTTTTACCCCCTGTGTCTTTTTACCCCATGTGTCTTTTTACCCCATGTGTCTTTTATCCCTTGTGTCCTTTTTCCCCTTGTGTCTTTGTTTCCTCGTCTCTTTCTCCCTTGTCTCTTTTTTGCCTTGTCTCTTTTTTGCCTTGTCTCTTTTTTCCCCCTGTGTCTTTTTCCCCTTGTGTATTTTTCCCCTTGTGTATTTTTCCCCTTGTCTCTTTTTACCCCCTGTGTCTTTTTACCCCCTGTGTCTTTTTACCCTTGTGTCTTTTTGCCCTTGTGTCTTTATTCCCTTGTGTATTTTCCCCCTTGTCTCTTTTTACCCTTGTGTCTTTTTTCCCTTGTGTCTTTTTTCCCTTGTGTCTTTTTTCCCCTGTGTCTTTTTTCCCCTGTGTCTTTTTTCCCCTGTGTATTTTTTCCCTTGTGTCTTTTTTCCCCTGTGTCTTTTCTCACTTGTGTCTTGTCTCACTTGTGTCTTTTTTCCCCTGTGTCTTTTTTCCCCTGTGTCTTTTTTCCCTTGTGTCTTTTTTCCCTTGTGTCTTTTTTCTCCTGTGTCTTTTTTCCCTTGTGTCTTATTTCCCCCTGTGTCTTTTTTCCCCTGTGTCTTTTTACCCTTGTCTCTTTTCACCCTTGTCTCTTTTTTCCCTTGTGTCTTTTTTCCCTCTGTCTTTTTACCCACTGTGTCTTTTTACCCTTGTGTCTTTATTCCCTTGTGTCTTTTTACCCCCTGTGTCTTTTTACCCTTGTGTATTTTTACCCCCTGTGTCTTTTTTTTAAGTGTCTTTTTTCGCTTGTCTCTTTTTACCCCCTGTGTCTTTTTTCCCTTGTGTCTTTTTACCCCATGTGTCTTTTTTCCCCCTGTGTCTTTTTACCCTTGTCTCTTTTTGCCCTTGTGTCTTTTTTCACCGTGTATCTTTTTTACCCCTGTCTCTTTTTTCCCTTGTGTCTTTTTCCCCGTTGTCTTTTTTCCCATTGTGTCTTTTTTCCCATTGTGTCCTTTTTCCCCTTGTGTCTTTGTTTCCTAGTCTCTTTCTCCCTTGTCTCTTTTTACCCTTGTCTCTTTTTATCCTTGTCTCTTTTTACCCCCTGTGTCTTTTTTCCTTTGTGTCTTTTTACCCCATGTGTCTTTTTTTCCCTTGTGTCTTTGTTCTCTAGTCTCTTTCTCCCCTGTCTCTTTTTCCCTTGTGTCTTTTTTCCCCCTGTGTCTTTTTACCCTTGTCTCTTTTTGCCCTTGTGTCTTTTTTCACCGTTTATCTTTTTTACCCCTGTCTCTTTTTCCCCTTGTGTCTTTTTCCCCTTGTGTCTTATTTCCCCTTGTGTCTTATTTCCCTCGTCTCTTTTTTCCCTTGTGTCTTTTTCCCCGTTGTCTTTTTTCCCTTGTGTCTTTTTTCCCATTGTGTCCTTTTTCCCCTTGTGTCTTTGTTTCCTAGTCTCTTTCTCCCTTGTCTCTTTTTACCCTTGTCTCTTTTTATCATTGTCTCTTTTTACCCCCTGTGTCTTTTTACCCTTGTGTATTTTTCCCCTTGTCTCATTTTACCCCCTGTGTCTTTTTACCCCCTGTGTCTTTTTACCCCTTGTGTCTTTTTACCCTTGTGTCTTTTTTCCCTTTTCCATTGTTACCCCTGTGTCTTTTTACCCCATGTGTCTTTTTTCCCATTGTGTCCTTTTTCCCCTTTTGTCTTTGTTTCCTCGTCTCTTTCTCCCGTGTCTCTTTTTTGCCTTGTCTCTTTTTTGCCTTGTGTCTTTTTTGCCTTGTCTCTTTTTACCCCCTGTGACTTTTTACCCCCTGTGTCTTTTTACCCTTGTGTCTTTTTACCCTTGTGTCTATTTTCCCTTGTGTAATTTTCCCTTTGTCTCTTTTTACCCCCTGTGACTTTTTACCCCCTGTGACTTTTTACCCCCTGTGACTTTTTACCCTTGTGTCTTTTTTCCCTTGTGTATTTTTCCCCTTGTCTCTTTTTACCCCCTGTGTCTTTTTACCCTTGTGTCTTTTTACCCCCTGTGTCTTTTTACCCCCTGTGTCTTTTTTCCCTTGTGTCCTTTTTCCCTTGTGTCTTTTTTTCCCTTGTGTCTTTTTACCCCCTGTGTCTTTTTTCCCCTGTGTCTTTTTTCCCCTGTGTCTTTTTTCCCTTGTGTCCTTTTCCCCCTTGTGTCTTTGTTTCCTAGTCTCTTTCTCCCTTGTGTCTTTTTACCCTTGTGTCTTTTTACCCTTGTCTCTTTTTACCCTTGTCTCTTTTTACCCCCTGTATCTTTTTACCCCTGTATCTTTTTACCCCTGTGTCTTTTTACCCTTGTGTCTTTTTACCCTTGTGTTTTTTTTACCCCTGTGTCTTTTTACCCCATGTGTCTTTTTTCCCTTGTGTCTTTCTTCCCTTGTGTCTATTTTCCCATTGTGTCCTTTTTCCCCTTGTCTCTTTGTTTCCTCGTCTCTTTCTCCCTTGTCTCTTTTTTGCCTTGTGTCTTTTTTGCCTTGTGTCTTTTTACCCTTGTCTCTTTTTACCCCATGTGTCTTTTTACCCCATGTGTCTTTTTTCCCTTGTGTCTTTCTTCCCTTGTGTCTTTTTTCCCATTGTCTCATTTTTCCCCTTGTGTCTTTGTTTCCTAGTCTCTTTCTCCCTTGTCTCTTTTTACCCTTGTCTCTTTTTACCCCCTGTGTCTTTTTACCCTTGTGTATTTTTCCCCTTGTCTCATTTTACCCCCTGTGTCTTTTTACCCTTGTGTCTTTTTACCCTTGTCTCTTGTTACCCCTGTGTCTTTTTACCCCATGTGTCTTTTTTCCCATTGTGTCCTTTTTCCCATTGTGTCCTTTTTCCCATTGTCTCTTTGTTTCCTCGTCTCTTTCTCCCTTGTCTCTTTTTTGCCTTGTGTCTTTTTTGCCTTGTGTCTTTTTACCCTTGTCTCTTGTTACCCCTGTATCTTTTTACCCTTGTGTCTTTTTACCCCTGTGTCTTTTTTCCCATTGTGTCCTTTTTCCCCTTGTCTCTTTGTTTCCTCGTCTCTTTCTCCCTTGTCTCTTTTTTGCCTTGTGTCTTTTTACCCTTGTCTCTTTTTACCCCTGTGTCTTTTTACCCCTTGTGTCTTTTTTCCCCTAGTCTCTTTCTCCCTTGTGTCTTTTTCCCCTTGTCTCATTTTACCCCCGGTCTCTTTTTACCCCCTGTGTCTTTTTTCCCTTGTGTAATTTTCCCCTTGTCTCTTTTTACCCTTGTGTCTTTTTCCCCTTGTCTCTTTTTACCCCCTGTGTCTTTTTACCCTTGTGTCTTTTTTTCCCTTGTCTCTTTTCACCCCCTGTGTCTTTTTTCCCTTGTGTAATTTTCCCCTTGTCTCTTTTCACCCCCTGTGTCTTTTTTCCCTTGTGTATTTTTCCCCTTGTGTCTCATTTTACCCCTTGTCTCTTTTTACCCTTGTGTAATTTTCCCCTTGTCTCTTTTTACCCCCGTCTTTTTTCCCTTGTGTCTTTTTCCCCTTGTCTCATTTTACCCCTTGTCTCTTTTTACCCTTGTGTAATTTTCCCCCTTGTGTCTTTTTCCCTTTGTCTCTTTTTACCCTTGTGTCTTTTTTTCCCTTGCCTCTTTTTACCCCTTGTCTCTTTTTACCTATTGTGTCCTTTTTTCCCCATGTGTCTTTGTTCCCTAGTCTCTTTTTTCCCCCTGTGTCTTTTTACCTTTGTGTATTTTTCTCCTTGTCTCTTTTTACCCCCTGTGTCTTTTTTCCCTTGTGTAATTTTCCCCTTGTGTCTTTTTTCCCTTGTCTCATTTTACACCTCATCTCTTTTTTCCCTTGTGTAATTTTCCCCTTGTCTCTTTTTACCCCCTGTGTCTTTTTTCCCTTGTGTAATTTTCCAATTGTCTCTTTTTACCCCCTGTGTCTTTTTTCCCTTGTCTCATTTTACCCCTTGTCTCTTTTTACCCCATGTGTCTTTGTTCGCTAGTCTCTTTCTCCCTTGTCTCTTTTTTCCCCCTGTTTCTTGTTCCCCTTGTCTCTTTTTACCCCCTGTATCTTTTTACCTTTGTGTATTTTTCCCCTTGTCTCTTTTTACCCCGTGTCTTTTTACCTTTGTGTATTTTTCCCCTTGTCTCTTTTTACCTTTGTGTATTTTTCCCCTTGTCTCTTTTTACCTCCTGTATCTTTTTATCTTTGTGTATTTTTCCCCTTGTCTCTTTTTACCTCCTGTGTCTTTTTTCCCTTGTGTCTTCTTTTCCTTGTGTATTTTTCCCCTTGTCTCTTTTTACCCTTTTCTCTTGTTTAGAGATACAGCACTGAAACAGGCCCTTCGGCCCACCGAGTCTGTGCCGACCATCAACCACCCATTGATACTAATCCTACATTAAACCCATATTCCTACCACATTCCCACCTGTCCCTATCTTTCCCTGCCACCTACCAACACTAGGGGCAATTTATAACGGCCAATTAACCTATCAACCAGCAAGTCTTTGGCATATGGGAGGAAACCGGAGCACCCGGAGGAAACCCACACATACACAGGGAGAACTTGCAAACTCCACACAGGCAGTACCCAGAATTGAACCCGGGTCGCTGGAGCTGTGAGGCTGTGGTGCTAACCACTGCGCCACTGTGCCGCCACTGTCCCTTTTTACCATTGTGTCTCTTTTCCCCCTGTGTCTCTTTTCCCCGTGTCTCTTTTCCCCGTGTCTCTTTTCCCCGTGTCTCTTTTCCCCCGTGTCTCTTTTCCCCCGTGTCTCTTTTCCCCCGTGTCTCTTTTCCCCCGTGTCTCTCTTTTCCCCCGTGTCTCTTTTCCCCCGTGTCTCTTTACCCCCCTGTCTCTTTTTTCCCCCCTGTCTCTCTTTCCCCCGTGTCTCTCTTTCCCCCGTGTCTCTTTTTGCCCCGTCTCTTTTTGCCCTGTGTTTCTTTTTGCCCTGTGTCTCTTTTCCCCCATGGCTCCTTTATCCTCCTGTGTCTCCTTTTCCCCTGTGTCTCCTTTTCCCCTGTGTCTCCTTTTCCCCTGTGTCTCTTTTTTCCCCGTGTCTCTTTTTCCCCCGTGTCTCGTTTTCCCCCCGTGTCTCGTTTTCCCCCCGTGTCTCGTTTTTCCCCCTGTGTCTCTTTTTCCCCCGTGTCTCTTTTTCCCCCGTGTCTCTTTTTCCCCCGTGTCTCTTTTTCCCCCGTGTCTCTTTTTGCCCCCGTGTCTCTTTTTGCCCCTGTGTCTTTTTTCACCCGTGTCTCCTTTTCCCCCGTGTCTCTTTTTTCCCCGCGTCTCTTTTTCCCCGTGTCGATTTTTAACCCGAGTCTCCTTTTTCCCCATGTCTCTTTTTTTCCCCCGTCTCTTTTTTTCCCCCTGTCTCTTCCTTTTCCCTGTGTCTCTTTTGTCCCCGTGTCTCTTTTGTCCCCGTGTCTCTTTTGTCCCCGTGTCTCTTTTGTCCCCGTGTCTCTTTTTCCCCCGTCTCTCTTTTTCCCCCTGTCTCTCTCTTTTCCCCTGTCTCTCTCTTCACCCCCGCGCCTCTTCTTCCCCCATGTCTATTTTTAACCCGAGTCTCCTTTTTCCCCATGTCTCTTTTCCCCATGTCTGTTTTTCTTCCCCTGTCTCTCTCTTGTCCCCCATGTCTCTTTTTGCCCCGTGTCTCTTTGTTCCCATGTCTCTTTTTCCCCCTGTCTCTCTTTTTCCCCCTGTCTCTCTTTTTCACCCCTGTCTTTCTCTTTTCCCCCGTGTCTCTTTTTTCCACTGGGTCTCTTTCTTCCCCGTGTCTCTTTTTTCCCCTGTGTCTCTTTTTTCCCCTGTGTCTCTTTTTTTCCCCTGTGTCTCTTATTTCCCCTGTGTCTCTTATTTCCCCTGTGTCTCATATTTTCCCTTGTGTCTCTTATTTTCACTTGTGTCTCATTTTACCCCTGTGTTTCTTTCTTCCCTGTGTTTCTTTCTTCCCTCTGTTTCTTTCTTCCGTGTCTCGTTTTTCCCCCCGTGTCTCTTTTTCCCCCGTGTCTCTTTTTCCCCCGTGTCTCTTTTTCCCCCGTGTCTCTTTTTCCCCCGTGTCTCTTTTCCCCCCGTGTCTCTTTTTCCCCCGTGTCTCTTTTTGCCCCCGTGTCTCTTTTTGCCCCCGTGTCTCTTTTTGCCCCCGTGTCTCTTTTCACCCGTGTCTCCTTTTCCCCCGGGTCTCGTTTTCCCCCGTGTCTCTTTTTTCCCCGCGTCTCTTTTTCCCCGTGTCGATTTTTAACCCGAGTCTCCTTTTTCCCCATGTCTCTTTTCCCCATGTCTCTTTTTTTCCCCCTGGCTCTCCCTTTTCCCTGTCTCTCCCTTTTCCCTGTCTCTCCCTTTTCCCCGTGTCTCTTTTGTCCCCGTGTCTCTTTTGTCCCCGTGTCTCTTTTGTCCCCGTGTCTCTTTTTCCCCCTGTCTCTCTCTTTTCCCCTGTCTCTCTCTTCACCCCCGCGTCTCTTCTTCCCCCATGTGTATTTTTAACCCGAGTCTCCTTTTTCCCCATGTCTCTTTTCCCCATGTCTGTTTTTCTTCCCCGTCTCTCTCTTTTCCCGCATGTCTCTTTTTGCCCCGTGACTCTTTGTTCCCATGTCTCTTTTTCCCCCTGCCTCTCTTTTTCCCCCTGTCTCTCTTTTTCCCCCCGTCTCTCTTTTTTCCCCCCTGTCTCTTTTTTCCACTGGGTCTCTTTCTTCCCCGTGTCTCTTTCTTCCCCGTGTCTCTTTTTTCCCCTGTGTCTCTTTTTTCCCTTGTGTCTCTTTTTTTCCCCTGTGTCTCTTTTTTTCCCCTGTGTCTCTTATTTCCCCTGTGTCTCATATTTTCCCCTGTGTCTCATATTTTCCCCTGTGTCTCATATTTTCCCTTGTGTCTCTTATTTTCACTTGTGTCTCATTTTACCCCTGTGTTTCTTTCTTCCCTGTGTTTCTTTCTTCCCTGTGTTTCTTTCTTCGTGTCTCTTTTTTCCCTCTGTCTCTTGTTTCCCTGTCTCACTTTTTTCCCCTGAGTCTCGTATTTTCCCTGTGTCCCTTATTTTCCCTTGTGTCTCTTTTTTCCCTGGGTCACTTTCTTCCCGGTGTCTCTTTCTTCCCTGTGTCTCTTATTTTCTCCTGTGTCTCTTTCATTCTCCTGTGTCTCTTTCATTCTCCTGTGTCTCTTATTTTCTCCTGTGTCACTTTTATTCTCCTGTGTCACTTATTTTCTCCTGTGTCTCTTTTATTCTCCTGTGTCTCTTTTATTCTACTGTGTCTCTTTTATTCTCCTGTGTCTCTTTTATTCTCCCGTGTCTCTTTTATTCTCCTGTGTCTCTTTTTTTCTCCTGTGTCTCTTTTATTCTCCTGTGTCTCTTTTATTCTCCTGTGTCTCTTATTTTCCCTGTGTCTCTTATTTTCTCCTGTGTCTCTTTTTTTCTCCTGTGTCTCATTTATTCTCCTGTGTCTCATTTATTCTCCTGTGTCTCTTTTTTTCTCCTGTGTCTCTTTTATTCTCCTGTGTCTCTTATTTTCTCCTGTGTCTCTTTTTTTCACCTGTGTCTCTTTTATTCTCCTGTGTCTCTTATTTTCCGTGTCTCTTTTATACTCCTGTGTCTCTTTTATTCTACTGTGTCTCTTTTATTCTACTGTGTCTCTTATTTTCTCCTGTGTCTCTTTTATTCTCCTGTGTCTCTTTTTTTCTCCTGTGTCTCTTTTATTCTCCTGTGTCTCTTGTTTTCCCTGTGTCTCTTTTATTCTCCTGTGTCTCTTATTTCCCCAGTGTCTCTTTAATTCTCCTGTGTCTCTTTAATTCTCCTCTGTCTCTTTAATTCTCCTCTGTCTCTTATTTTCTCCTGTGTCTCCTTATTCTCCTGTGTCTCTTGTTTTCCCTGTGTCTCTTTTATTCTCCTGTGTCTCTTATTTTCCCAGTGTCTCTTTTATTCTCCTGTGTCTCTTATCTTCCCTGTGTCTCTTTTATTCTCCTGTGTCTCTTTTATTCTCCTGTGTCTCTTATTTTCTCCTGTGTCTCTTATTTTCTCCTGTGTCTCTTTTATTCTCCTGTGTCTCTTTTATTCTCCTGTGTCTCTTATTTTCTCCTGTGTCTCTTTTATTCTCCTGTGTCTCTTTTATTCTCCTGTGTCTCTTTTATTCTCCTGTGTCTCTCATTTTCTCCTGTGTCTCTTATTTTCTCCTGTGTCTCTTTTATTCTCCTGTGTCTCTTTTCTTCTCCTGTGTCTCTTATTTTCCCTGTGTCTCTTTTATTCTCCTTTGTCTCTTATTTTCTCCTGTGTCTCTTTTATTCTCCTGTGTCTCTTTTATTCTCCTTTGTCTCTCATTTTCTCCTGTGTCTCTTATTTTCTCCTGTGTCTCTTTTATTCTCTGTGTCTCTTATTTTCCCTGTGTCTCTTTTATTCTCCTGTGTCTCTTATTTTGCCTGTGTCACTTTTATTCTCCTGTGTCTCTTATTTTCTCCTGTGTCTCTTTTATTCTCCTGTGTCTCTTATTTTCCCTGTGTCTCTTTTATTCTCCTGTGTCTCTTTTATTCTCCTGTGTCTCTTATTTTCCCTGTGTCTCTTTAATTCTCCTGTGTCTCTTATTTTCCCTGTGTCTCTTTTATTCTCCTGTGTCTCATATTTTCTCCTGTGTCTCTTTTATTCCCCTGTGTCTCTTATTTTCCCTGTGTCTCTTTTATTCTCCTGTGTCTCTTATTTTCCCAGTGTCTCTTTTATTCTCCTGTGTCTCTTATTTTCTCCTGTGTCTCTTTTATTCTCCTGTGTCTCTTTTATTCTCCTGTGTCTCTTTTATTCTCCTGTGTCTCTTATTTTCCCTGTGACATTTTTATTCTCCTGTGTCTCTTATTTTCTCCTGTGTCTCTTTTATTCTCCTGTGTCTCTTATTTTCCCTGTGTCTCTTTTATTCTCCTGTGACTCTTATTTTCCCTGTGTCACTTTTATTCTCCTGTGTCTCTTATTTTCTCCTGTGCCTCTTTTATTCTCCTGTGTCTCTTATTTTCTCTGTGTCTCTTTTATTCTCCTGTGTCTCTTTTATTCTCCTGTGTCTCTTATTTTCTCCTGTGTCTCTTTTACTCTCCTGTGTCTCTTGTTTTCCCTGTGTCTCTTTTATTCTCCTGTGTCTCTTATTTTCCCAGTGTCTCTTTTATTCTCCTGTGTCTCTTATTTTCCCAGTGTCTCTTTTATTCTCCTGTGTCTCTTATTTTCTCCTGTGTCTCTTTTATTCTCCTGTGTCTCTTATTTCCCCTGTGTCTCTTTTATTCTCCTGTGTCTCTTATTTTCTCCTGTGTCTCTTTTATTCTCCTGTGTCTCTTATTTTCTCCTGTGTCTCTTTTATTCTCCTGTGTCTCTTATTTCCCCTGTGTCTCTTTTATTCTCCTGTGTCTCTTATTTTCTCCTGTGTGTCTTTTATTCTCCTGTATCTCTTATTTTCCCTGTGTCTCTTTTATTCTCCTGTGTCTCTTTTATTCTCCTGTGTCTCTGATATTCCCTGTGTCTCTTTTATTCTCCTGTGTCTCTTATTTTCTCCTGTGTCTCTTTTATTCTCCTGTGTCTCTTATTTTCCCCGTGTCTCTTTTATTCTCCTGTGTCTCTTTTATTCTCCTGTGTCTCTTTTATTCTCCTGTGTCTCTTATTTTCCCTGTGTCTCTTTAATTCTCCTGTGTCTCTTTAATTCTCCTGTGTCTCTTATTTTCTCCTGTCTCTCTTTTATTCTCCTGTGTCTCTTGTTTTCCCTGTGTCTCTTTTATTCTCCTGTGTCTCTTATTTTCCCTGTGTCTCTTTTATTCTCCTGTGTCTCTTTTATTCTCCTGTGTCTCTTATTTTCCCAGTGTCTCTTTAATTCTCCTGTGTCTCTTTAATTCTCCTGTGTCTCTTATTTTCTCCTGTGTCTCTTTTACTCTCCTGTGTCTCTTGTTTTCCCTGTGTCTCTTTTATTCTCCTGTGTCTCTTATTTTCCCAGTGTCTCTTTTATTCTCCTGTGTCTCTTATTTTCCCAGTGTCTCTTTTATTCTCCTGTGTCTCTTATTTTCTCCTGTGTCTCTTTTATTCTCCTGTGTCTCTTATTTCCCCTGTGTCTCTTTTATTCTCCTGTGTCTCTTATTTTCTCCTGTGTCTCTTTTATTCTCCTGTGTCTCTTATTTTCTCCTGTGTCTCTTTTATTCTCCTGTGTCTCTTATTTCCCCTGTGTCTCTTTTATTCTCCTGTGTCTCTTATTTTCTCCTGTGTGTCTTTTATTCTCCTGTATCTCTTATTTTCCCTGTGTCTCTTTTATTCTCCTGTGTCTCTTTTATTCTCCTGTGTCTCTGATATTCCCTGTGTCTCTTTTATTCTCCTGTGTCTCTTATTTTCTCCTGTGTCTCTTTTATTCTCCTGTGTCTCTTATTTTCCCCGTGTCTCTTTTATTCTCCTGTGTCTCTTTTATTCTCCTGTGTCTCTTATTTTCCCTGTGTCTCTTTAATTCTCCTGTGTCTCTTTAATTCTCCTGTGTCTCTTATTTTCTCCTGTGTCTCTTTTATTCTCCTGTGTCTCTTGTTTTCCCTGTGTCTCTTTTATTCTCCTGTGTCTCTTATTTTCCCTGTGTCTCTTTTATTCTCCTGTGTCTCTTTTATTCTCCTGTGTCTCTTATTTTCCCAGTGTCTCTTTAATTCTCCTGTGTCTCTTTAATTCTCCTGTGTCTCTTTAATTCTCCTGTGTCTCTTATTTTCTCCTGTGTCTCTTTTATTCGCCTGTGTCTCTTGTTTTCCCTGGGTCTCTTTTATTCTCCTGTGTCTCTTATTTTCGCCTGTGTCTCTTTTATTCTCCTGTGTCTCTTATTTTCCCTGTGTCTCTTTTATTCTCCTGTGTCTCTTTTATTCTCCTGTGTCTCTTATTTTCTCCTGTGTCTCTTTTACTCTCCTGTGTCTCTTGTTTTCCCTGTGTCTATTTTATTCTCCTGTGTCTCTTATTTTCCCAGTGTCTCTTTTATTCTCCTGTGTCTCTTATTTTCCCAGTGTCTCTTTTATTCTCCTGTGTCTCTTATTTTCCCTGTGTCTCTTTTATTCTCCTGTGTCTCTTTTATTCTCCTGTGTCTCTTATTTTCTCCTGTGTCTCTTTTATTCTCCTGTGTCTCTTATTTTCCCAGTGTCTCTTTAATTCTCCTGTGTCTCTTTAATTCTCCTGTGTCTCTTTAATTCTCCTGTGTCTCTTATTTTCTCCTGTGTCTCTTTTATTCGCCTGTGTCTCTTGTTTTCCCTGTGTCTCTTTTATTCTCCTGTGTCTCTTATTTTCCCTGTGTCTCTTTTATTCTCCTGTGTCTCTTTTATTCTCCTGTGTCTCTTTTATTCTCCTGTGTCTCTTATTTTCTCCTGTGTCTCTTTTACTCTCCTGTGTCTCTTGTTTTCCCTGTGTCTCTTTTATTCTCCTGTGTCTCTTATTTTCCCAGTGTCTCTTTTATTCTCCTGCGTCTCTTATTTTCTCCTGTGTCTCTTTTATTCTCCTGTGTCTCTTTTAGTCTCCTGTGTCTCTTATTTTCTCCTGTGTCTCTTATTTTCTCCGGTGTCTCTTTTATTCTCCTGTGTCTCTTTTCTTCTCCTGTGTCTCTTATTTTCCCTGTGTCTGTTTTATTCTCCTTTGTCTCTTATTTTCCCTTTGTCACTTTTATTCTCCTGTGTCTCTTATTTTCTCCTGTGTCTCTTTTATTCTCCTGTGTCTCTTTTATTCTCCTGTGTCACTTTTATTCTCCTGTGTCTCTTATTTTCTCCTGTGCCTCTTTTATTCTCCTGTGTCTCTTATTTTCTCTGTGTCTCTTTTATTCTCCTGTGTCTCTTTTATTCTCCTGTGTCTCTTATTTTCTCCTGTGTCTCTTTTACTCTCCTGTGTCTCTTGTTTTCCCTGTGTCTCTTTTATTCTCCTGTGTCTCTTATTTTCCCAGTGTCTCTTTTATTCTCCTGTGTCTCTTATTTTCCCAGTGTCTCTTTTATTCTCCTGTGTCTCTTATTTTCTCCTGTGTCTCTTTTATTCTCCTGTGTCTCTTATTTCCCCTGTGTCTCCTTTATTCTCCTGTGTCTCTTATTTTCTCCTGTGTCTCATTTATTCACCTGTGTCTCTTATTTTCTCCTGTGTCTCTTTTACTCTCCTGTGTCTCTTGTTTTCCCTGTGTCTATTTTATTCTCCTGTGTCTCTTATTTTCCCAGTGTCTCTTTTATTCTCCTGTGTCTCTTATTTTCCCAGTGTCTCTTTTATTCTCCTGTGTCTCTTATTTTCCCTGTGTCTCTTTTATTCTCCTGTGTCTCTTTTATTCTCCTGTGTCTCTTATTTTCTCCTGTGTCTCTTTTATTCTCCTGTGTCTCTTTAATTCTCCTGTGTCTCTTTAATTCTCCTGTGTCTCTTATTTTCTCCTGTGTCTCTTTTATTCGCCTGTGTCTCTTGTTTTCCCTGTGTCTCTTTTATTCTCCTGTGTCTCTTATTTTCGCCTGTGTCTCTTTTATTCTCCTGTGTCTCTTATTTTCCCTGTGTCTCTTTTATTCTCCTGTGTCTCTTTTATTCTCCTGTGTCTCTTTTATTCTCCTGTGTCTCTTATTTTCTCCTGTGTCTCTTTTACTCTCCTGTGTCTCTTGTTTTCCCTGTGTCTCTTTTATTCTCCTGTGTCTCTTATTTTCCCAGTGTCTCTTTTATTCTCCTGCGTCTCTTATTTTCTCCTGTGTCTCTTTTATTCTCCTGTGTCTCTTTTATTCTCCTGTGTCTCTTATTTTCTCCTGTGTCTCTTATTTTCTCCTGTGTCTCTTTTATTCTCCTGTGTCTCTTTTCTTCTCCTGTGTCTCTTATTTTCCCTGTGTCTGTTTTATTCTCCTTTGTCTCTTATTTTCCCTTTGTCACTTTTATTCTCCTGTGTCTCTTATTTTCTCCTGTGTCTCTTTTATTCTCCTGTGTCTCTTTTATTCTCCTGTGTCACTTTTATTCTCCTGTGTCTCTTGTTTTCCCTGTGTCTCTTTTATTCTCCTGTGTCTCTTATTTTCGCCTGTGTCTCTTTTATTCTCCTGTGTCTCTTATTTTCCCTGTGTCTCTTTTATTCTCCTGTGTCTCTTTTATTCTCCTGTGTCTCTTATTTTCTCCTGTGTCTCTTTTACTCTCCTGTGTCTCTTGTTTTCCCTGTGTCTCTTTTATTCTCCTGTGTCTCTTATTTTCCCAGTGTCTCTTTTATTCTCCTGCGTCTCTTATTTTCTCCTGTGTCTCTTTTATTCTCCTGTGTCTCTTATTTTCTCCTGTGTCTCTTATTTTCTCCTGTGTCTCTTTTATTCTCCTGTGTCTCTTTTCTTCTCCTGTGTCTCTTATTTTCCCTGTGTCTGTTTTATTCTCCTTTGTCTCTTATTTTCCCAGTGTCTCTTTTATTCTCCTGCGTCTCTTATTTTCTCCTGTGTCTCTTTTATTCTCCTGTGTCTCTTATTTTCTCCTGTGTCTCTTATTTTCTCCTGTGTCTCTTTTATTCTCCTGTGTCTCTTTTCTTCTCCTGTGTCTCTTATTTTCCCTGTGTCTGTTTTATTCTCCTTTGTCTCTTATTTTCCCTTTGTCACTTTTATTCTCCTGTGTCTCTTATTTTCTCCTGTGTCTCTTTTATTCTCCTGTGTCTCTTTTATTCTCCTGTGTCTCTTATTTTCCCTGTGTCTGTTTTATTCTCCTTTGTCTCTTATTTTTCCTTTGTCACTTTTATTCTCCTGTGTCTCTTATTTTCTCCTGTGTCTCTTTTATTCTCCTGTGTCTCTTTTATTCTCCTGTGTCTCTTATTGTCCCTGTGTCTCTTTTATTCTCCTGTGTCTCTTTTATTCTCCTGTGTCTCTTTTATTCTCCTGTGTCTCTTATTTTCCCTGTGTCTCTTTTATTCTCCTGTGTCTCTTATTTTCTCCTGTATCTCTTATTTTCCCTGTGTCTCTTTTATTCTCCTGTGTCTCTTATTTTCCCTGTGTCACTTTTATTCTCCTGTGTCTCTTATTTTCTCCTGTGCCTCTTTTATTCTCCTGTGTCTCTTATTTTCTCCTGTATCTCTTATTTTCCCTGTGTCTCTTTTATTCTCCTGTGTCTCTTATTTTCCCTGTGTCTCTTTTATTCTCCTGTGTCTCTTATTTTCTCCTGTATCTCTTATTTTCCCTGTGTCTCTTTTATTCTCCTGTGTCTCTTATTTTCCCTGTGTCTCTTTTATTCTCCTGTGTCTCTTATTTTCTCCTGTATCTCTTATTTTCCCTGTGTCTCTTTTATTCTCCTGTGTCTCTTATTTTCTCCTGTGTCTCTTTTATTCTCCTGTGTCTCTTATTTTCCCTGTGTCTCTTTTATTCTCCTGTATCTCTTTTATTCTCCTGTGTCTCTTATTTTCCCTGTGTCTCTTTAATTCTCCTGTGTTTCTTTAATTCTCCTGTGTCTCTTTTATTCTCCTGTGTCTCTTGTTTTCCCTGTGTCTCTTTTATTCTCCTGTGTCTCTTATTTTCCCTGTGTCTCTTTTATTCCCCTGTGTCTCTTTTATTCTCCTGTGTCTCTTATTTTCCCAGTGTCTCTTTAATTCTCCTGTGTCTCTTTAATTCTCCTGTGTCTCTTATTTTCTCCTGTATCTCTTATTTTCCCTGTGTCTGTTTTATTCTCCTGTGTTTCTTATTTTCTCCTGTGTCTCTTTTATTCTCCTGTGTCTCTTATTTTCCCTGTGTCTCTTTTATTCTCCTGTATCTCTTTTATTCTCCTGTGTCTCTTATTTTCCCTGTGTCTCTTTAATTCTCCTGTGTTTCTTTAATTCTCCTGTGTCTCTTTTATTCTCCTGTGTCTCTTGTTTTCCCTGTGTCTCTTTTATTCTCCTGTGTCTCTTATTTTCCCTGTGTCTCTTTTATTCTCCTGTGTCTCTTTTATTCTCCTGTGTCTCTTATTTTCCCAGTGTCTCTTTAATTCTCCTGTGTCTCTTTAATTCTCCTGTGTCTCTTATTTTCTCCTGTGTCTCTTTTATTCGCCTGTGTCTCTTATTTTCTCCTGTGTCTCTTTTATTCTCCTGTGTCTCTTTTATTCTCCTGTGTCTCTTATTTTCCCTGTGTCTCTTTTATTCTCCTGTGTCTCTTTTATTCTCCTGTGTCTCTTATTTTCTCCTGTGTCTCTTTTACTCTCCTGTGTCTCTTGTTTTCCCTGTGTCTCTTTTATTCTCCTGTGTCTCTTATTTTCCCAGTGTCTCTTTTATTCTCCTGTGTCTCTTATTTTCCCAGTGTCTCTTTTATTCTCCTGTGTCTCTTATTTTCCCTGTGTCTCTTTTATTCTCCTGTGTCTCTTATTTCCCCTGTGTCTCTTTTATTCTCCTGTGTCTCTTATTTTCCCTGTATCTCTTTTATTCTCCTGTGTCTCTTTTATTCTCCTGTGTCTCTTATTTTCTCCTGTGTCTCTTTTATTCTCCTGTGTCTCTTATTTTCTCCTGTGTCTCTATTATTCTCCTGTGTCTCTTATTTTCCCCGTGTCTCTTTTATTCTCCTGTGTCTCTTTTATTCTCCTGCGTCTCTTATTTTCCCTGTGTCTCTTTTATTCTCCTGTGTCTCTTATTTTCTCCTGTGTCTCTTTTATTCTCCTGTGTCTCTTATTTTCACTGTGTCTCTTTTATTCTCCTGTGTCTCTTATTTTCACTGTGTCTCTTTTATTCTCCTGTGTCTCTTATTTTCTCCTGTGTCTCTTATTTTCTCCTGTGTCTCTTTTATTCTCCTGTGTCTCTTTTATTCTCCTGTGTCTCTTTTATTCTCCTGTGTCTCTTATTTTCTCCTGTGTCTCTTATTTTCTCCTGTGTCTCTTATTTTCTCCTGTGTCTCTTTTATTCTCCTGTGTCTCTTTTATTCTCCTGTGTCTCTTTTATTCTCCTGTGTCTCTTATTTTCTCCTGTGTCTCTTTTACTCTCCTGTGTCTCTTGTTTTCCCTGTGTCTCTTTTATTCTCCTGTGTCTCTTATTTTCCCAGTGTCTCTTTTATTCTCCTGCGTCTCTTATTTTCTCCTGTGTCTCTTTTATTCTCCTGTGTCTCTTATTTTCTCCTGTGTCTCTTATTTTCTCCTGTGTCTCTTTTATTCTCCTGTGTCTCTTTTCTTCTCCTGTGTCTCTTATTTTCCCTGTGTCTGTTTTATTCTCCTTTGTCTCTTATTTTCCCTTTGTCACTTTTATTCTCCTGTGTCTCTTATTTTCTCCTGTGTCTCTTTTATTCTCCTGTGTCTCTTTTATTCTCCTGTGTCTCTTTTATTCTCCTGTGTCTCTTATTTTCCCTGTGTCACTTTTATTCTCCTGTGTCTCTTATTTTCTCCTGTGTCTCTTTTATTCTCCTGTGTCTCTTTTATTCTCCTGTGTCTCTTTTATTCTCCTGTGTCTCTTATTGTCCCTGTGTCTCTTTTATTCTCCTGTGTCTCTTTTATTCTCCTGTGTCTCTTTTATTCTCCTGTGTCTCTTATTTTCCCTGTGTCTCTTTTATTCTCCTGTGTCTCTTATTTTCTCCTGTATCTCTTATTTTCCCTGTGTCTCTTTTATTCTCCTGTGTCTCTTATTTTCCCTGTGTCACTTTTATTCTCCTGTGTCTCTTATTTTCTCCTGTGCCTCTTTTATTCTCCTGTGTCTCTTATTTTCTCCTGTATCTCTTATTTTCCCTGTGTCTCTTTTATTCTCCTGTGTCTCTTATTTTCCCTGTGTCTCTTTTATTCTCCTGTGTCTCTTATTTTCTCCTGTATCTCTTATTTTCCCTGTGTCTCTTTTATTCTCCTGTGTCTCTTATTTTCCCTGTGTCTCTTTTATTCTCCTGTGTCTCTTATTTTCTCCTGTATCTCTTATTTTCCCTGTGTCTCTTTTATTCTCCTGTGTCTCTTATTTTCTCCTGTGTCTCTTTTATTCTCCTGTGTCTCTTATTTTCCCTGTGTCTCTTTTATTCTCCTGTGTCTCTTATTTTCCCTGTGTCTCTTTAATTCTCCTGTGTTTCTTTAATTCTCCTGTGTCTCTTTTATTCTCCTGTGTCTCTTGTTTTCCCTGTGTCTCTTTTATTCTCCTGTGTCTCTTATTTTCCCTGTGTCTCTTTTATTCTCCTGTGTCTCTTTTATTCTCCTGTGTCTCTTATTTTCCCAGTGTCTCTTTAATTCTCCTGTGTCTCTTTAATTCTCCTGTGTCTCTTATTTTCTCCTGTGTCTCTTTTATTCGCCTGTGTCTCTTATTTTCGCCTGTGTCTCTTTTATTCTCCTGTGTCTCTTTTATTCTCCTGTGTCTCTTATTTTCCCTGTGTCTCTTTTATTCTCCTGTGTCTCTTTTATTCTCCTGTGTCTCTTATTTTCTCCTGTGTCTCTTTTACTCTCCTGTGTCTCTTGTTTTCCCTGTGTCTCTTTTATTCTCCTGTGTCTCTTATTTTCCCAGTGTCTCTTTTATTCTCCTGTGTCTCTCATTTTCCCAGTGTCTCTTTTATTCTCCTGTGTCTCTTATTTTCCCTGTGTCTCTTTTGTTCTCCTGTGTCTCTTATTTCCCCTGTGTCTCTTTTATTCTCCTGTGTCTCTTATTTTCCCGGTGTCTCTTTTATTCTCCTGTGTCTCTTTTATTCTCCTGTGTCTCTTATTTTCTCCTGTGTCTCTTTTATTCTCCTGTGTCTCTTATTTTCTCCTGTGTCTCTATTATTCTCCTGTGTCTCTTATTTTCCCCGTGTCTCTTTTATTCTCCTGTGTCTCTTTTATTCTCCTGCGTCTCTTATTTTCCCTGTGTCTCTTTTATTCTCCTGTGTCTCTTATTTTCTCCTGTGTCTCTTTTATTCTCCTGTGTCTCTTATTTTCACTGTGTCTCTTTTATTCTCCTGTGTCTCTTATTTTCACTGTGTCTCTTTTATTCTCCTGTGTCTCTTATTTTCTCCTGTGTCTCTTTTATTCTCCTGTGTCTCTTTTATTCTCCTGTGTCTCTTTTATTCTCCTGTGTCTCTTATTTTCTCCTGTGTCTCTTATTTTCTCCTGTGTCTCTTATTTTCTCCTGTGTCTCTTATTTTCTCCTGTGTCTCTTTTATTCTCCTTTGTCTCATTTATTCTCCTGTGTCTCTTATTTTCACTGTGTCTCTTTTATTCTCCTGTGTCTCTTTTATTCTCCTGTGTCTCTTTTATTCTCCTGTGTCTCTTTTATTCTCCTGTGTCTCTTATT
Organism: Heterodontus francisci; assembly: GCF_036365525.1. Taxonomy (NCBI): domain Eukaryota; kingdom Metazoa; phylum Chordata; class Chondrichthyes; order Heterodontiformes; family Heterodontidae; genus Heterodontus; species Heterodontus francisci. The sequence goes on from NC_090398.1 coordinate 33,352,524, forward strand.
TTCTCCTGTGTCTCTTTTATTCCCAGTGTCACTTTTATTCTCCTGTGTCTCTTTTATTCTCCTGTGTCTCTTATATTCCCTGTGTCTCTTTTATTCTCCTGTGTCTCTTTTATTCCCAGTGTCACTTTTATTCTCCTGTGTCTCTTTTATTCTCCTGTGTCTCTTATTTTCTCCTGTGTCTCTTTTATTCCCAGTGTCACTTTTATTCTCCTGTGTCTCTTTTATTCTCCTGTGTCTCTTATATTCCCAGTGTCACTTTTATTCTCCTGTGTCTCTTTTATTCTCCTGTGTCTCTTATATTCCCTGTGTCTCTTTTATTCTCCTGTGTCTCTTATTTTCCCTGTGTCTCTTATATTCCCTGTGTCTCTTTTATTCTCCTGTGTCTCTTATTTTCTCCTGTGTCTCTTATATTCCCTGTGTCTCTTTTATTCTCCTGTGTCTCTTATTTTCTCCTGTGTCTCTTATATTCCCTGTGTCTCTTTTATTCTCCTGTGTCTCTTTTATTCTCCTGTGTCTCTTATTTTCTCCTGTGTCTCTTTTATTCTCCTGTGTCTCTTATATTCCCTGTGTCTCTTTTATTCTCCTGTGTCTCTTATTTTCCCTGTGTCTCTTATATTCCCTGTGTCTCTTTTATTCTCCTGTGTCTCTTATTTTCTCCTGTGTCTCTTTTATTCTCCTGTGTCTCTTATTTTCCCTGTGTCTCTTTTATTCTCCTGTGTCTCTTATATTCCCTGTGTCTCTTTTATTCTCCTGTGTCTCTTTTATTCTCCTGTGTCTCTTTTATTCTCCTGTGTCTCTTTTATTCTCCTGTGTCTCTTATTTTCCGTGTGTCTCTTATTTTCCCTGTGTCTCTTTTATTCTCCTGTGTCTCTTATATTCCCTGTGTCTCTTTTATTCTCCTGTGTCTCTTATTTTCTCCTGTGTCTCTTTTATTCTCCTGTGTCTCTTATATTCCCTGTGTCTCTTTTATTCTCCTGCGTCTCTTATATTCTCCTGTGTCTCTTTTATTCTCCTGTGTCTCTTATATTCCCTGTGTCTCTTTTATTCTCCAGTGTCTCTTATTTTCTCCTGTGTCTCTTTTATTCTCCTGTGTCTCTTATATTCTCCTGTGTCTCTTTTATTCTCCTGTGTCTCTTATATTCCCTGTGTCTCTTTTATTCTCCAGTGTCTCTTATTTTCTCCTGTGTCTCTTTTATTCTCCTGTGTCTCTTATATTCCCTGTGTCTCTTTTATTCCCCTGTGTCTCTTATATTCTCCTGTGTCTCTTTTATTCTCCAGTGTCTCTTATTTTCTCCTGTGTCTCTTTTATTCTCCTGTGTCTCTTATATTCCCTGTGTCTCTTTTATTCCCCTGTGTCTCTTTTATTCTCCTGTGTCTCTTATATTCTCCTGTGTCTCTTTTATTCTCCAGTGTCTCTTTTATTCTCCTGTGTCTCTTATTTTCTCCTGTGTCTCTTTTATTCTCCTGTGTCTCTTATTTTCTCCTGTGTCTCTTTTATTCTCCAGTGTCTCTTTATTCTCCTGTGTCTCTTTTATTCTCCTGTGTCTCTTCTTTTCCCTGTGTCTCTTTTATTCTCCTGTGTCTCTTATATTCTCCTGTGTCTCTTTTATTCTCCAGTGTCTCTTTTATTCTCCTGTGTCTCTTATTTTCTCCTGTGTCTCTTTTATTCTCCTGTGTCTCTTTTATTCTCCTGTGTCTCTTATTTTCTCCTGTGTCTCTTTTATTCTCCTGTGTCTCTTATATTCCCTGTGTCTCTTTTATTCTCCTGTGTCTCTTATTTTCTCCTGTGTCTCTTTTATTCTCCTGTGTCTCTTATTTTCTCCTGTGTCTCTTTTACTCTCCTGTGTCTCTTATATTCCCCGTGTCTCTTTTATTCTCCTGTGTCTCTTTTATTCTCCTGTGTCTCTTTTATTATCCTGTGTCTCTTATTTTCTCCTGTGTCTCTTTTATTCTCCTGTGTCTCTTATATTCCCTGTGTCTCTTTTATTCTCCTGTGTCTCTTATATTCCCTGTGTCTCTTTTATTCTCCTGTGTCTCTTATTTTCTCCTGTGTCTCTTTTATTCTCCTGTGTCTCTTATTTTCTCCTGTGTCTCTTTTATTCTCCTGTGTCTCTTATTTTCTCCTGTGTCTCTTTTATTCTCCTGTGTCTCTTATTTTCTCCTGTGTCTCTTTTATTCTCCTGTGTCTCTTATTTTCTCCTGTGTCTCTTTTATTCTCCTGTGTCTCTTTTATTCTCCTGTGTCTCTTTTATTCTCCTGTGTCTCTTATTTTCTCCTGTGTCTATTTTATTCTCCTGTGTCTCTTATTTTCTCCTGTGTCTCTTTTATTCTCCTGTGTCTCTTATTTTCTCCTGTGTCTCTTTTATTCTCCTGTGTCTCTTATTTTCTCCTGTGTCTCTTTTATTCTCCTGTGTCTCTTATTTTCTCCTGTGTCTCTTTAATTCTCCTGTGTCTCTTTTATTCTCCTGTGTCTCTTATTTTCTCCTGTGTCTCTTTTATTCTCCTGTGTCTCTTATATTCCCTGTGTCTCTTTTATTCTCCTGTGTCTCTTATTTTCTCCTGTGTCTCTTTTATTCTCCTGTGTCTCTTATTTTCTCCTGTGTCTCTTTTATTCTCCTGTGTCTCTTATTTTCTCCTGTGTCTCTTTTATTCTCCTGTGTCTCTTATATTCCCTGTGTCTCTTTTATTCTCCTGTGTCTCTTATTTTCTCCTGTGTCTCTTTTATTCTCCTGTGTCTCTTATTTTCTCCTGTGTCTCTTTAATTCTCCTGTGTCTCTTTTATTCTCCTGTGTCTCTTATTTTCTCCTGTGTCTCTTTTATTCTCCTGTGTCTCTTATATTCCCTGTGTCTCTTTTATTCTCCTGTGTCTCTTATTTTCTCCTGTGTCTCTTTTATTCTCCTGTGTCTCTTATTTTCTCCTGTGTCTCTTTTATTCTCCTGTGTCTCTTATTTTCTCCTGTGTCTCTTTTATTCTCCTGTGTCTCTTATATTCCCTGTGTCTCTTTTATTCTCCTGTGTCTCTTATTTTCTCGTGTGTCTCTTTTATTCTCCTGTGTCTCTTATTTTCTCCTGTGTCTCTTTAATTCTCCTGTGTCTCTTATATTCTCCTGTGTCTCTTATTTTCTCCTGTGTCTCTTTTATTCTCCTGTGTCTCTTATATTCCCTGTGTCTCTTTTATTCTCCTGTGTCTCTTATTTTCTCCTGTGTCTCTTTTATTCTCCTGTGTCTCTTATTTTCTCCTGTGTCTCTTTTATTCTCCTGTGTCTCTTATTTTCTCCTGTGTCTCTTTTATTCTCCTGTGTCTCTTATTTTCCCTGTGTCTCTTTTATTCTCCTGTGTCTCTTTTATTCTCCTGTGTCTCTTATTTTCTCCTGTGTCTCTTTTATTCTCCTGTGTCTCTTATTTTCTCCTGTGTCTCTTTTATTCTCCTGTGTCTCTTATTTTCTCCTGTGCTCTCTTATATTCTCCTGTGTCTCTTATTTTCCCTGTGTCTCTTTTATTCTCCTGTGTCTCTTATTTTCTCCTGTGTCTCTTATTTTCTCCTGTGTCTCTTTTATTCTCTGTGTCTCTTATTTTCTCCTGTGTCTCTTTTATTCTCCTGTGTCTCTTATTTTCTCCTGTGTCTCTTTTATTCTCCTGTGTCTCTTATTTTCTCCTGTCTCTCTTATATTCCCTGTGTCTCTTTTATTCTCCTGTGTCTCTTATTTTCTCCTGTGTCTCTTTTATTCTCCTGTGTCTCTTATTTTCCCTGTGTCTCTTATTTTCTCCTGTGTCTCTTTTATTCTCCTGTGTCTCTTATTTTCTCCTGTGTCTCTTTTATTCTCCTGTGTCTCTTATTTTCTCCTGTGTCTCTTTTATTCTCCTGTGTCTCTTATTTTCTCCTGTGTCTCTTTTATTCTCCTGTGTCTCTTATTTTCTCCTGTCTCTCTTATATTCCCTGTGTCTCTTTTATTCTCCTGTGTCTCTTATTTTCTCCTGTGTCTCTTTTATTCTCCTGTGTCTCTTATTTTCTCCTGTCTCTCTTATATTCCCTGTGTCTCTTTTATTCTCCTGTGTCTCTTATTTTCTCCTGTGTCTCTTTTATTCTCCTGTGTCTCTTCTTTTCTCCTGTGTCTCTTATTTTCTCCTGTGTCTCTTTTATTCTCCTGTGTCTCTTATTTTCTCCTGTGTCTCTTTTATTCTCCTGTGTCTCTTATTTTCTCCTGTGTCTCTTTTATTCTCCTGTGTCTCTTATTTTCTCCTGTGTCTCTTTTATTCTCCTGTGTCTCTTATTTTCTCCTGTGTCTCTTTTATTCTCCTGTGTCTCTTATTTTCTCCTGTCTCTCTTATATTCCCTGTGTCTCTTTTATTCTCCTGTGTCTCTTATTTTCTCCTGTGTCTCTTTTATTCTCCTGTGTCTCTTATTTTCTCCTGTCTCTCTTATATTCCCTGTGTCTCTTTTATTCTCCTGTGTCTCTTATTTTCTCCTGTGTCTCTTTTATTCTCCTGTGTCTCTTTTATTCTCCTGTCTCTCTTATATTCCCTGTGTCTCTTTTATTCTCCTGTGTCTCTTATTTTCTCCTGTGTCTCTTTTATTCTCCTGTGTCTCTTATTTTCTCCTGTCTCTCTTATATTCCCTGTGTCTCTTTTATTCTCCTGTGTCTCTTATTTTCTCCTGTGTCTCTTTTATTCTCCTGTGTCTCTTTTATTCTCCTGTCTCTCTTATATTCCCTGTGTCTCATTTATTCTCCTGTGTCTCTTATATTCCCTGTGTCTCTTTTATTCTCCTGTGTCTCTTTTATTCTCCTGTGTCTCTTTTATTCTCCTGTGTCTCTTTTATTCTCCTGTGTCTCTTATTTTCTCCTGTCTCTCTTATATTCCCTGTGTCTCTTTTATTCTCCTGTGTCTCTTTTATTCTCCTGTGTCTCTTATTTTCTCCTGTGTCTCTTTTATTCTCCTGTGTCTCTTATTTTCTCCTGTGTCTCTTTTATTCTCCTGTGTCTCTTATTTTCTCCTGCCTCTCTTATTTTCTCCTGTCTCTCTTATTTTCCCTGTGTCTCTTTTATTCTCCTGTGTCTCTTTTATTCTCCTGTGTCTCTTATTTTCTCCTGTCTCTCTTATTTTCTCCTGTCTCTCTTATTTTCCCTGTGTCTCTTTTATTCTCCTGTGTCTCTTTTATTCCCCTGTGTCTCTTATATTCTCCTGTGTCTCTTTTATTCTCCAGTGTCTCTTATTTTCTCCTGTGTCTCTTTTATTCTCCTGTGTCTCTTATATTCCCTGTGTCTCTTTTATTCCCCTGTGTCTCTTTTATTCTCCTGTGTCTCTTATATTCTCCTGTGTCTCTTTTATTCTCCAGTGTCTCTTTTATTCTCCTGTGTCTCTTATTTTCTCCTGTGTCTCTTTTATTCTCCTGTGTCTCTTATTTTCTCCTGTGTCTCTTTTATTCTCCAGTGTCTCTTTATTCTCCTGTGTCTCTTTTATTCTCCTGTGTCTCTTATTTTCCCTGTGTCTCTTTTATTCTCCTGTGTCTCTTTTATTCTCCAGTGTCTCTTTTATTCTCCTGTGTCTCTTATTTTCTCCTGTGTCTCTTTTATTCTCCTGTGTCTCTTTTATTCTCCTGTGTCTCTTATTTTCTCCTGTGTCTCTTTTATTCTCCTGTGTCTCTTATATTCCCTGTGTCTCTTTTATTCTCCTGTGTCTCTTATTTTCTCCTGTGTCTCTTTTATTCTCCTGTGTCTCTTATTTTCTCCTGTGTCTCTTTTACTCTCCTGTGTCTCTTATATTCCCCGTGTCTCTTTTATTCTCCTGTGTCTCTTTTATTCTCCTGTGTCTCTTTTATTCTCCTGTGTCTCTTATTTTCTCCTGTGTCTCTTTTATTCTCCTGTGTCTCTTATATTCCCTGTGTCTCTTTTATTCTCCTGTGTCTCTTATATTCCCTGTGTCTCTTTTATTCTCCTGTGTCTCTTATTTTCTCCTGTGTCTCTTTTATTCTCCTGTGTCTCTTATTTTCTCCTGTGTCTCTTTTATTCTCCTGTGTCTCTTATTTTCTCCTGTGTCTCTTTTATTCTCCTGTGTCTCTTATTTTCTCCTGTGTCTCTTTTATTCTCCTGTGTCTCTTATTTTCTCCTGTGTCTCTTTTATTCTCCTGTGTCTCTTATTTTCTCCTGTGTCTCTTTTATTCTCCTGTGTCTCTTTTATTCTCCTGTGTCTCTTTTATTCTCCTGTGTCTCTTATTTTCTCCTGTGTCTCTTTTATTCTCCTGTGTCTCTTATTTTCTCCTGTGTCTCTTTTATTCTCCTGTGTCTCTTATTTTCTCCTGTGTCTCTTTTATTCTCCTGTGTCTCTTATTTTCTCCTGTGTCTCTTTTATTCTCCTGTGTCTCTTATTTTCTCCTGTGTCTCTTTAATTCTCCTGTGTCTCTTTTATTCTCCTGTGTCTCTTATTTTCTCCTGTGTCTCTTTTATTCTCCTGTGTCTCTTATATTCCCTGTGTCTCTTTTATTCTCCTGTGTCTCTTATTTTCTCCTGTGTCTCTTTTATTCTCCTGTGTCTCTTATTTTCTCCTGTGTCTCTTTTATTCTCCTGTGTCTCTTATTTTCTCCTGTGTCTCTTTTATTCTCCTGTGTCTCTTATATTCCCTGTGTCTCTTTTATTCTCCTGTGTCTCTTATTTTCTCCTGTGTCTCTTTTATTCTCCTGTGTCTCTTATTTTCTCCTGTGTCTCTTTAATTCTCCTGTGTCTCTTTTATTCTCCTGTGTCTCTTATTTTCTCCTGTGTCTCTTTTATTCTCCTGTGTCTCTTATATTCCCTGTCTCTCTTTTATTCTCCTGTGTCTCTTATTTTCTCCTGTGTCTCTTTTATTCTCCCGTGTCTCTTATTTTCTCCTGTGTCTCTTTTATTCTCCTGTGTCTCTTATTTTCTCCTGTGTCTCTTTTATTCTCCTGTGTCTCTTATATTCCCTGTGTCTCTTTTATTCTCCTGTGTCTCTTATTTTCTCGTGTGTCTCTTTTATTCTCCTGTGTCTCTTATTTTCTCCTGTGTCTCTTTAATTCTCCTGTGTCTCTTATATTCCCTGTGTCTCTTATTTTCTCCTGTGTCTCTTTTATTCTCCTGTGTCTCTTATATTCCCTGTGTCTCTTTTATTCTCCTGTGTCTCTTATTTTCTCCTGTGTCTCTTTTATTCTCCTGTGTCTCTTATTTTCTCCTGTGTCTCTTTTATTCTCCTGTGTCTCTTATTTTCTCCTGTGTCTCTTTTATTCTCCTGTGTCTCTTATTTTCCCTGTGTCTCTTTTATTCTCCTGTGTCTCTTTTATTCTCCTGTGTCTCTTATTTTCTCCTGTGTCTCTTTTATTCTCCTGTGTCTCTTATTTTCTCCTGTGTTTCTTTTATTCTCCTGTGTCTCTTATTTTCTCCTGTCTCTCTTATATTCCCAGCGTCTCTTATTTTCCCTGTGTCTCTTTTATTCTCCTGTGTCTCTTATTTTCTCCTGTGTCTCTTATTTTCTCCTGTGTCTCTTTTATTCTCCTGTGTCTCTTATTTTCTCCTGTGTCTCTTTTATTCTCCTGTGTCTCTTATTTTCTCCTGTGTCTCTTTTATTCTCCTGTGTCTCTTATTTTCTCCTGTCTCTCTTATATTCCCTGTGTCTCTTTTATTCTCCTGTGTCTCTTATTTTCTCCTGTGTCTCTTTTATTCTCCTGTGTCTCTTATTTCTCCTGTGTCTCTTATTTTCTCCTGTGTCTCTTTTATTCTGTGTCTCTTATTTCTCCTGTGTCTCTTATTCTCCTGTGTCTCTTTTATTCTCCTGTGTCTCTTATTTTCTCCTGTGTCTCTTTTATTCTCCTGTGTCTCTTATATTCCCTGTGTCTCTTTTATTCTCCTGTGTCTCTTATTTTCTCCTGTGTCTCTTTTATTCTCCTGTGTCTCTTATTTTCTCCTGTGTCTCTTTTACTCTCCTGTGTCTCTTATATTCCCGTGTCTCTTTTATTCTCCTGTGTCTCTTTTATTCTCCTGTGTCTCTTTTATTATCCTGTGTCTCTTATTTTCTCCTGTGTCTCTTTTATTCTCCTGTGTCTCTTATATTCCCTGTGTCTCTTTTATTCTCCTGTGTCTCTTATATTCCCTGTGTCTCTTTTATTCTCCTGTGTCTCTTATTTTCTCCTGTGTCTCTTTTATTCTCCTGTGTCTCTTATTTTCTCCTGTGTCTCTTTTATTCTCCTGTGTCTCTTATTTTCTCCTGTGTCTCTTTTATTCTCCTGTGTCTCTTATTTTCTCCTGTGTCTCTTTTATTCTCCTGTGTCTCTTATTTTCTCCTGTGTCTCTTTTATTCTCCTGTGTCTCTTTTATTCTCCTGTGTCTCTTTTATTCTCCTGTGTCTCTTATTTTCTCCTGTGTCTATTTTATTCTCCTGTGTCTCTTATTTTCTCCTGTGTCTTTTTTATTCTCCTGTGTCTCTTATTTTCTCCTGTGTCTCTTTTATTCTCCTGTGTCTCTTATTTTCTCCTGTGTCTCTTTTATTCTCCTGTGTCTCTTATTTTCTCCTGTGTCTCTTTAATTCTCCTGTGTCTCTTTTATTCTCCTGTGTCTCTTATTTTCTCCTGTGTCTCTTTTATTCTCCTGTGTCTCTTATATTCCCTGTGTCTCTTTTATTCTCCTGTGTCTCTTATTTTCTCCTGTGTCTCTTTTATTCTCCTGTGTCTCTTATTTTCTCCTGTGTCTCTTTTATTCTCCTGTGTCTCTTATTTTCTCCTGTGTCTCTTTTATTCTCCTGTGTCTCTTATATTCCCTGTGTCTCTTTTATTCTCCTGTGTCTCTTATTTTCTCCTGTGTCTCTTTTATTCTCCTGTGTCTCTTATTTTCTCCTGTGTCTCTTTAATTCTCCTGTGTCTCTTTTATTCTCCTGTGTCTCTTATTTTCTCCTGTGTCTCTTTTATTCTCCTGTGTCTCTTATATTCCCTGTCTCTCTTTTATTCTCCTGTGTCTCTTATTTTCTCCTGTGTCTCTTTTATTCTCCCGTGTCTCTTATTTTCTCCTGTGTCTCTTTTATTCTCCTGTGTCTCTTATTTTCTCCTGTGTCTCTTTTATTCTCCTGTGTCTCTTATATTCCCTGTGTCTCTTTTATTCTCCTGTGTCTCTTATTTTCTCGTGTGTCTCTTTTATTCTCCTGTGTCTCTTATTTTCTCCTGTGTCTCTTTAATTCTCCTGTGTCTCTTATATTCCCTGTGTCTCTTATTTTCTCCTGTGTCTCTTTTATTCTCCTGTGTCTCTTATATTCCCTGTGTCTCTTTTATTCTCCTGTGTCTCTTATTTTCTCCTGTGTCTCTTTTATTCTCCTGTGTCTCTTATTTTCTCCTGTGTCTCTTTTATTCTCCTGTGTCTCTTATTTCTCCTGTGTCTCTTTTATTCTCCTGTGTCTCTTATTTTCCCTGTGTCTCTTTTATTCTCCTGTGTCTCTTTTATTCTCCTGTGTCTCTTATTTTCTCCTGTGTCTCTTTTATTCTCCTGTGTCTCTTATTTTCTCCTGTGTTTCTTTTATTCTCCTGTGTCTCTTATTTTCTCCTGTCTCTCTTATATTCCCAGTGTCTCTTATTTTCCCTGTGTCTCTTTTATTCTCCTGTGTCTCTTATTTTCTCCTGTGTCTCTTATTTTCTCCTGTGTCTCTTTTATTCTCCTGTGTCTCTTATTTTCTCCTGTGTCTCTTTTATTCTCCTGTGTCTCTTATTTTCTCCTGTGTCTCTTTTATTCTCCTGTGTCTCTTATTTTCTCCTGTCTCTCTTATATTCTCCTGTGTCTCTTTTATTCTCCTGTGTCTCTTATTTTCTCCTGTGTCTCTTTTATTCTCCTGTGTCTCTTATTTTCCCTGTGTCTCTTATTTTCTCCTGTGTCTCTTTTATTCTCCTGTGTCTCTTATTTTCTCCTGTGTCTCTTTTATTCTCCTGTGTCTCTTATTTTCTCCTGTGTCTCTTTTATTCTCCTGTGTCTCTTATTTTCTCCTGTGTCTCTTTTATTCTCCTGTGTCTCTTATTTTCTCCTGTCTCTCTTATATTCCCTGTGTCTCTTTTATTCTCCTGTGTCTCTTATTTTCTCCTGTGTCTCTTTTATTCTCCTGTGTCTCTTATTTTCTCCTGTCTCTCTTATATTCCCTGTGTCTCTTTTATTCTCCTGTGTCTCTTATTTTCTCCTGTGTCTCTTTTATTCTCCTGTGTCTCTTCTTTTCTCCTGTGTCTCTTATTTTCTCCTGTGTCTCTTTTATTCTCCTGTGTCTCTTATTTTCTCCTGTGTCTCTTTTATTCTCCTGTGTCTCTTATTTTCTCCTGTGTCTCTTTTATTCTCCTGTGTCTCTTATTTCTCCTGTGTCTCTTTTATTCTCCTGTGTCTCTTATTTTCTCCTGTGTCTCTTTTATTCTCCTGTGTCTCTTATTTTCTCCTGTCTCTCTTATATTCCCTGTGTCTCTTTTATTCTCCTGTGTCTCTTATTTTCTCCTGTGTCTCTTTTATTCTCCTGTGTCCTCTTATTTTCTCCTGTCTCTCTTATATTCCCTGTGTCTCTTTTATTCTCCTGTGTCTCTTATTTTCTCCTGTGTCTCTTTTATTCTCCTGTGTCTCTTTTATTCTCCTGTCTCTCTTATATTCCCTGTGTCTCTTTTATTCTCCTGTGTCTCTTATTTTCTCCTGTGTCTCTTTTATTCTCCTGTGTCTCTTATTTTCTCCTGTCTCTCTTATATTCCCTGTGTCTCTTTTATTCTCCTGTGTCTCTTATTTTCTCCTGTGTCTCTTTATTTCTCCTGTGTCTCTTTTATTCTCCTGTCGTCTCTTATATTCTCCTGTGTCTCTTTTATTCTCCTGTGTCTCTTATATTCCCTGTGTCTCTTTTATTCTCCTGTGTCTCTTTTATTCTCCTGTGTCTCTTTTATTCTCCTGTGTCTCTTTTATTCTCCTGTGTCTCTTATATTCTCCTGTGTCTCTTATATTCCCCTGTGTCTCTTTTATTCTCCTGTGTCTCTTTTATTCTCCTGTGTCTCTTATTTTCTCCTGTGTCTCTTTTATTCTCCTGTGTCTCTTATTTTCTCCTGTGTCTCTTTTATTCTCCTGTGTCTCTTATTTCTCCTGTCTCTCTTATTTCTCCTGTGTCTCTTATTTCTCCTGTGTCTCTTTTATTCTCCTGTGTCTCTTTTATTCTCCTGTGTCTCTTATATTCTCCTGTGTCTCTTTTATTCTCCTGTGTCTCTTATATTCTCCTGTGTCTCTTTTATTCTCCTGTGTCTCTTATTTTCTCCTGTGTCTCTTTTATTCTCCTGTGTCTCTTATATTCCCTGTGTCTCTTTATTCTCCTGTGTCTCTTTTATTCTCCTGTGTCTCTTATATTCTCCTGTGTCTCTTTTATTCTCCAGTGTCTCTTTTATTCTCCTGTGTCTCTTATTTTCTCCTGTGTCTCTTTTATTCTCCTGTGTCTCTTATTTTCTCCTGTGTCTCTTTTATTCTCCTGTGTCTCTTATTCTCCTGTGTCTCTTTTATTCTCCTGTGTCTCTTATTTTCCCTGTGTCTCTTTTATTCTCCTGTGTCTCTTATATTCTCCTGTGTCTCTTTTATTCTCCTGTGTCTCTTATATTCTCCTGTGTCTCTTTTATTCTCCTGTGTCTCTTATATTCTCCTGTGTCTCTTTTATTCTCCTGTGTCTCTTATTTTCTCCTGTGTCTCTTTTATTCTCCTGTGTCTCTTATATTCTCCTGTGTCTCTTTTATTCTCCTGTGTCTCTTATTTTCTCCTGTGTCTCTTTTATTCTCCTGTGTCTCTTATTTTCTCCTGTGTCTCTTTTATTCTCCTGTGTCTCTTATTTCTCCTGTGTCTCTTTTATTCTCCTGTGTCTCTTTTATTCTCCTGTGTCTCTTTTATTCTCCTGTGTCTCTTATTTTCTCCTGTGTCTCTTTTATTCTCCTGTGTCTCTTATATTCTCCTGTGTCTCTTTTATTCTCCTGTGTCTCTTATATTCTCCTGTGTCTCTTTTATTCTCCTGTGTCTCTTATTTTCTCCTGTGTCTCTTTTATTCTCCTGTGTCTCTTATTTTCTCCTGTGTCTCTTTTATTCTCCTGTGTCTCTTATTTTCTCCTGTGTCTCTTTTATTCTCCTGTGTCTCTTATTTTCTCCTGTGTCTCTTTTATTCTCCTGTGTCTCTTATTTTCTCCTGTGTCTCTTTTATTCTCCTGTGTCTCTTATTTTCTCCTGTGTCTCTTTTATTCTCCTGTGTCTCTTTTATTCTCCTGTGTCTCTTTTATTCTCCTGTGTCTCTTATTTTCTCCTGTGTCTCTTTTATTCTCCTGTGTCTCTTATTTTCTCCTGTGTCTCTTTTATTCTCCTGTGTCTCTTATTTTCTCCTGTGTCTCTTTTATTCTCCTGTGTCTCTTATTTTCTCCTGTGTCTCTTTTATTCTCCTGTGTCTCTTATTTTCTCCTGTGTCTCTTTAATTCTCCTGTGTCTCTTTTATTCTCCTGTGTCTCTTATTTTCTCCTGTGTCTCTTTTATTCTCCTGTGTCTCTTATATTCCCTGTGTCTCTTTTATTCTCCTGTGTCTCTTATTTTCTCCTGTGTCTCTTTTATTCTCCTGTGTCTCTTATTTTCTCCTGTGTCTCTTTTATTCTCCTGTGTCTCTTATTTTCTCCTGTGTCTCTTTTATTCTCCTGTGTCTCTTATATTCCCTGTGTCTCTTTTATTCTCCTGTGTCTCTTATTTTCTCCTGTGTCTCTTTTATTCTCCTGTGTCTCTTATTTTCTCCTGTGTCTCTTTAATTCTCCTGTGTCTCTTTTATTCTCCTGTGTCTCTTATTTTCTCCTGTGTCTCTTTTATTCTCCTGTGTCTCTTATATTCCCTGTCTCTCTTTTATTCTCCTGTGTCTCTTATTTTCTCCTGTGTCTCTTTTATTCTCCTGTGTCTCTTATTTTCTCCTGTGTCTCTTTTATTCTCCTGTGTCTCTTATTTTCTCCTGTGTCTCTTTTATTCTCCTGTGTCTCTTATATTCCCTGTGTCTCTTTTATTCTCCTGTGTCTCTTATTTTCTCGTGTGTCTCTTTTATTCTCCTGTGTCTCTTATTTTCTCCTGTGTCTCTTTATTTCTCCTGTGTCTCTTATATTCCCTGTGTCTCTTATTTTCTCCTGTGTCTCTTTTATTCTCCTGTGTCTCTTTTATTCTCCTGTGTCTCTTATTTTCTCCTGTGTCTCTTTTATTCTCCTGTGTCTCTTATTTTCTCCTGTGTCTCTTTTATTCTCCTGTGTCTCTTATTTTCTCCTGTGTCTCTTTTATTCTCCTGTGTCTCTTATTTTCCCTGTGTCTCTTTTATTCTCCTGTGTCTCTTTTATTCTCCTGTGTCTCTTATTTTCTCCTGTCTCTCTTTCCTGTGTCTCTTTTATTCTCCTGTGTCTCTTATTTTCTCCTGTGTCTTCTTTTATTCTCCTGTGTCTCTTATTTTCTCCTGTCTCTCTTATATTCCCTGTGTCTCTTATTTTCCCTGTGTCTCTTTTATTCTCCTGTGTCTCTTATTTTCTCCTGTGTCTCTTATTTTCTCCTGTGTCTCTTTTATTCTCCTGTGTCTCTTATTTTCTCCTGTGTCTCTTTTATTCTCCTGTGTCTCTTATTTTCTCCTGTGTCTCTTTTATTCTCCTGTGTCTCTTATTTTCTCCTGTCTCTCTTATATTCCCTGTGTCTCTTTTATTCTCCTGTGTCTCTTATTTTCTCCTGTGTCTCTTTTATTCTCCTGTGTCTCTTATTTTCCCTGTGTCTCTTATTTTCTCCTGTGTCTCTTTTATTCTCCTGTGTCTCTTATTTTCTCCTGTGTCTCTTTTATTCTCCTGTGTCTCTTATTTCTCCTGTGTCTCTTTTATTCTCCTGTGTCTCTTATTTTCTCCTGTGTCTCTTTTATTCTCCTGTGTCTCTTATTTTCTCCTGTCTCTCTTATATTCCCTGTGTCTCTTTTATTCTCCTGTGTCTCTTATTTTCTCCTGTGTCTCTTTTATTCTCCTGTGTCTCTTATTTTCTCCTGTCTCTCTTATATTCCCTGTGTCTCTTTTATTCTCCTGTGTCTCTTATTTTCTCCTGTGTCTCTTTTATTCTCCTGTGTCTCTTATTTTCTCCTGTGTCTCTTATTTTCTCCTGTGTCTCTTTTATTCTCCTGTGTCTCTTATTTTCTCCTGTGTCTCTTTTATTCTCCTGTGTCTCTTATTTTCTCCTGTGTCTCTTTTATTCTCCTGTGTCTCTTATTTTCTCCTGTGTCTCTTTTATTCTCCTGTGTCTCTTATTTTCTCCTGTGTCTCTTTTATTCTCCTGTGTCTCTTATTTTCTCCTGTCTCTCTTATATTCCCTGTGTCTCTTTTATTCTCCTGTGTCTCTTATTTTCTCCTGTGTCTCTTTTATTCTCCTGTGTCTCTTATTTTCTCCTGTCTCTCTTATATTCCCTGTGTCTCTTTTATTCTCCTGTGTCTCTTATTATTCTCCTGTGTCTCTTTTATTCTCCTGTGTCTCTTTTATTCTCCTGTCTCTCTTATATTCCCTGTGTCTCTTTTATTCTCCTGTGTCTCTTATTTTCTCCTGTGTCTCTTATATTCCCTGTGTCTCTTTTATTCTCCTGTGTCTCTTTTATTCTCCTGTGTCTCTTTTATTCTCCTGTGTCTCTTTTATTCTCCTGTGTCTCTTATTTTCTCCTGTCTCTCTTATATTCCCTGTGTCTCTTTTATTCTCCTGTGTCTCTTTTATTCTCCTGTGTCTCTTATTTTCTCCTGTGTCTCTTTTATTCTCCTGTGTCTCTTATTTTCTCCTGTGTCTCTTTTATTCTCCTGTGTCTCTTATTTTCTCCTGTCTCTCTTATTTCTCCTGTCTCTCTTATTTTCCCTGTGTCTCTTTTATTCTCCTGTGTCTCTTTTATTCTCCTGTGTCTCTTATTTTCTCCTGTGTCTCTTATTTTCTCCTGTGTCTCTTTTATTCTCCTGTGTCTCTTATTTTCTCCTGTGTCTCTTTTATTCTCCTGTGTCTCTTATTTTCTCCTGTGTCTCTCTTATATTCTCCTGTGTCTCTTTTATTCTCCTGTGTCTCTTTTATTCTCCTGTGTCTCTTTTATTCTCCTGTGTCTCTTATTTTCTCCTGTGCTCTCTTATATTCTCCTGTGTCTCTTTTATTCTCCTGTGTCTCTTTTATTCTCCTGTGTCTCTTATTTTCTCCTGTGTCTCTTTTATTCTCCTGTGTCTCTTATTTTCTCCTGTGTCTCTTTTATTCTCCTGTGTCTCTTATTTTCTCCTGTCTCTCTTATATTCCCTGTGTCTCTTTTATTCTCCTGTGTCTCTTTTATTCTCCTGTGTCTCTTTTATTCTCCTGTGTCTCTTATTTTCTCCTGTGTCTCTTATTTTCTCCTGTGTCTCTTTTATTCTCCTGTGTCTCTTATTTTCTCCTGTGTCTCTTTTATTCTCCTGTGTCTCTTTTATTCTCCTGTGTCTCTTATTTCTCCTGTGTCTCTTATTTTCTCCTGTGTCTCTTATTTCTCCTGTGTCTCTTTTATTCTCCTGTGTCTCTTATTTTCTCCTGTGTCTCTTATATTCCCTGTGTCTCTTTTATTCTCCTGTGTCTCTTTTATTCTCCTGTGTCTCTTTTATTCTCCTGTGTCTCTTATTTTCTCCTGTGTCTCTTATTTTCTCCTGTGTCTCTTTTATTCTCCTGTGTCTCTTATTTTCTCCTGTGTCTCTTTTATTCTCCTGTGTCTCTTTTATTCTCCTGTGTCTCTTATTTTCTCCTGTGTCTTCTTATTTTCTCCTGTGTCTCTTTTATTCTCCTGTGTCTCTTATTTTCTCCTGTGTCTCTTATTTTCTCCTGTGTCTCTTATTTTCTCCTGTGTCTCTTATATTCCCTGTGTCTCTTTTATTCTCCTGTGTCTCTTATTTTCTCCTGTGTCTCTTTATTTTCTCCTGTGTCTCTTATTTTCTCCTGTGTCTCTTTTATTCTCCTGTGTCTCTTTTATTCTCCTGTGTCTCTTTTATTCTCCTGTGTCTCTATATTCTCCTGTGTCTCTTTTATTCTCCTGTGTCTCTTTTATTCTCCTGTGTCTCTTATATTCTCCTGTGTCTCTTTTATTCTCCTGTGTCTCTTATTTTCTCCTGTGTCTCTTTTATTCTCCTGTGTCTCTTTTATTCTCCTGTGTCTCTTTTATTCTCCTGTGTCTCTTATATTCCCTGTGTCTCTTTTATTCTCCTGTGTCTCTTTTATTCTCCTGTGTCTCTTATATTCTCCTGTGTCTCTTTTATTCTCCTGTGTCTCTTATTTTCTCCTGTGTCTCTTATATTCCCTGTGTCTCTTTTATTCTCCTGTGTCTCTTATTTTCTCCTGTGTCTCTTATATTCCCTGTGTCTCTTTTATTCTCCTGTGTCTCTTATTTTCTCCTGTGTCTCTTATATTCCCTGTGTCTCTTTTATTCTCCTGTGTCTCTTTTATTCTCCTGTGTCTCTTTTATTCTCCTGTGTCTCTTATTTTCTCCTGTGTCTCTTTTATTCTCCTGTGTCTCTTATATTCCCTGTGTCTCTTTTATTCTCCTGTGTCTCTTATTTTCTCCTGTGTCTCTTTATTCTCCCTGTGTCTCTTTTATTCTCCTGTGTCTCTTATATTCTCCTGTGTCTCTTTTATTCTCCTGTGTCTCTTATTTTCCCTGTGTCTCTTTTATTCTCCTGTGTCTCTTATATTCTCCTGTGTCTCTTTTATTCTCCTGTGTCTCTTTTATTCTCCTGTGTCTCTTTTATTCTCCTGTGTCTCTTATATTCCCTGTGTCTCTTATTTTCTCCTGTGTCTCTTTTATTCTCCTGTGTCTCTTATATTCCCTGTGTCTCTTTTATTCTCCTGTGTCTCTTATTTTCTCCTGTGTCTCTTTTATTCTCCTGTGTCTCTTATATTCTCCTGTGTCTCTTTTATTCTCCTGTGTCTCTTATATTCTCCTGTGTCTCTTTTATTCTCCTGTGTCTCTTATATTCTCCTGTGTCTCTTTTATTCTCCAGTGTCTCTTATTTTCTCCTGTGTCTCTTTTATTCTCCTGTGTCTCTTATATTCTCCTGTGTCTCTTTTATTCTCCTGTGTCTCTTATATTCTCCTGTGTCTCTTTTATTCTCCAGTGTCTCTTATTTTCTCCTGTGTCTCTTTTATTCTCCTGTGTCTCTTATATTCTCCTGTGTCTCTTTTATTCTCCTGTGTCTCTTATATTCTCCTGTGTCTCTTTTATTCTCCTGTGTCTCTTATTTCTCCTGTGTCTCTTTTATTCTCCTGTGTCTCTTATATTCCCTGTGTCTCTTTATTCCCTGTGTCTCTTTTATTCTCCTGTGTCTCTTTTATTCTCCTGTGTCTCTTTATTCTCCTGTGTCTCTTTTATTCTCCTGTGTCTCTTATTTTCTCCTGTGTCTCTTTTATTCTCCTGTGTCTCTTATTTTCTCCTGTGTCTCTTTTATTCTCCTGTGTCTCTTTATTCTCCTGTGTCTCTTTTATTCTCCTGTGTCTCTTATTTTCTCCTGTGTCTCTTTTATTCTCCTGTGTCTCTTATATTCTCCTGTGTCTCTTTTATTCTCCTGTGTCTCTTTTATTCTCCTGTGTCTCTTATTTTCTCCTGTGTCTCTTTATTCTCCTGTGTCTCTTTTATTCTCCTGTGTCTCTTTTTTTCTCCTGTGTCTCTTTTATTCTCCTGTGTCTCTTATATTCTCCTGTGTCTCTTTTATTCTCCTGTGTCTCTTATTTCTCCTGTGTCTCTTTTATTCTCCTGTGTCTCTTATTTTCTCCTGTGTCTCTTATTCTCCTGTCTTCCTGTGTCTCTTTTATTCTCCTGTGTCTCTTTTATTCTCCTGTGTCTCTTATTTTCTCCTGTGTCTCTTATTTTCTCCTGTGTCTCTTTTATTCTCCTGTGTCTCTTTTATTCTCCTGTGTCTCTTTATTCTCCTGTGTCTCTTATTTCTCCTGTGTCTCTTTTATTCTCCTGTGTCTCTTATTTTCTCCTGTGTCTCTTTTATTCTCCTGTGTCTCTTATTTTCTCCTGTGTCTCTTATTCTCCTGTGTCTCTTATTTCTCCTGTGTCTCTTTTATTCTCCTGTGTCTCTTTTATTCTCCTGTGTCTCTTATTTCTCCTGTGTCTCTTTTATTCTCCTGTGTCTCTTATTTTCTCCTGTGTCTCTTTTATTCTCCTGTGTCTCTTATTTTCTCCTGTGTCTCTTTTATTCTCCTGTGTCTCTTTTATTCTCCTGTGTCTCTTATTTCCCTGTGTCTCTTTTATTCTCCTGTGTCTCTTATTTTCTCCTGTGTCTCTTATTTTCTCCTGTGTCTCTTTATTTCTCCTGTGTCTCTTTATTCTCCTGTGTCTCTTTTATTCTCCTGTGTCTCTTATTTTCTCCTGTGTCTCTTTTATTCTCCTGTGTCTCTTTTATTCTCCTGTGTCTCTTTTATTCTCCTGTGTCTCTTTTTTTCTCCTGTGTCTCTTATTTTCTCCTGTCTCTCTTATATTCCCTGTGTCTCTTTTATTCTCCTGTGTCTCTTTTATTCTCCTTTGTCTCATTATTCTCCTGTGTCTCTTATTTTCACTGTGTCTCTTTTATTCTCCTGTGTCTCTTATTTTCTCCTGTGTCTCTTATTTTCTCCTGTCTCTCTTATATTCCCTGTGTCACTTTTATTCTCCTGTGTCTCTTTTATTCTCCTTTAGATCTCACGTTATTCTCCTGTGTCTCTTATATTCCTGTGTCTCTTTTATCTCTGTGTCTCTTATTTCTCCTGTGTCTCTTATTTTCTCCTGTGTCTCTTTATATTCTCCTGTGTCACTTATTCTCCCTGTGTCTCTTTTTATTCTCCTTTA